>NW_025954295.1:0-109670 GCF_022376455.1 Epithele typhae | reverse complement strand
TACGCTGAGCATCGTGAGCCAGTCGCAACCTTGAAGCTAAGGAAAGCCCTCTTACCGTACAAGTTGCCGAGAAACGCGATGGGAGTGAGGTATCGGTTCTGCCACGGTGGTGAAATGAATGTGAATAAAGATGCAGCGTCCTTACTCACCAGGAAGAATAGATAAATCGTCGCTGTGGGAAACTGCAGTGAGACGATAGCTCCCTGGGGCTGATATCGGCAGTGAAATTGCATACGACTGCGCAGGTTCTTCGTTCGCTCCCAGATGTATTTGATCTGTCATAGCATCAGCCCATTGAACGTATGACATGTGGTAGCTGCCACAGCGAACCTCGTCATCGAGCGTAATTAGATGGTCCCAGACGAGAACTGTGTAGCTCGCGAGGCCTACATACTGACAATGATGATGTGAGTATACAATTCTTCGCGACGAGGAGAGGTACAGCTCACGATAGTGATCATACTACACCGTGCGGCACATTGTATTCAGCATGAGCGTCCGCGTTAGAAACCTAGAATCAGGAATATCTCACAGCTCGCTTTGTTGATTCCACGGCGATTCCATGGCTTCTCGGGGCTGTAGAACTGAGAAGCGGTATTAGAGGAAGAGAGCGGCAGGCGAGGGGAGTAAATGACATGGACGCACCGCTGCTCCATTCTTATGACGAGCTCACGGGCTGCGCTCCAGCTCTGCCGTACACCTGTAGTGTAGACAGCGCCCCGCGTCCACACTAGAAGCGATGACTCTCTCCTCATCAAACGCATGTCACTGCCCACAGCGCTTGCGAGCGCCTGGGCTGGAGAGTTCAGTGAGATCCCTCAGCGCGGAGAGTGCGTGGATATTTGGGTCTTGCGACTGGCCACATGAACGATCGAAACTGTGGATGAGAACTTCAGTGTCGTATCAGGAATTTTTAGAAGACTTGGCAAGCCTCAAGGGTGTCAGTCGGTCGGCGCCGAGCGGGAAGACGTGTTCAAGGGAAACGCCGGCCTCACCTTAATCTTGTTGCTGAGAGTCGCCAGGGTGCGTCTCGATCGGAACCTCATAAACGCATCTGCCTTGAGCTGTCGTTCGGCCCATGGCGAGTCACAGTGCGGCAATTGAACCTGCTGCTCTTTTCGACTCACCATGAGCTCGTCGAGGTTTTCCATACTCGAATCCGGCGGCGGCGGCGACCTGTAATATGCTCACAGCAATGTCTCTGTTGAACGACGCCAGACCCATCTCCCGATCTCTCGGCTCTATTTCACGCACGACATGGCAGAGTGTGTGAGAGAACACATGCGAGAGCGTCAAGTCAGCCGCCACGGCCGTATATCGCGGGGCGTGCGCAACCAATCCGCCTGTCCATTTCTGAGCCGAAGTAAAAGAAATCTGCACAGTAAGCCCACATGACGGCGCGCTGTGAATGTGGGCAAACTTCTCCGCAATACTTCACCTTCGTATGTTTGCTCGTCATTGATCATTGTGAAGAGATGGTTATCCCGATCGATGGCAAGCCGGGATTGCGTAAAATCTAGCAAAGTGAGACAGGCGCCTGGGAAAGTAGATGATTATACGGGGCCTGGTGCGGCAACATTTACAGCAACAGGTACTTAACAAACCTGCTCCATTGCCATCTTCCGGGATCAGAGAATGTGTGCAGTGACCAGAAACGTCGGCACCAATCGCCGTTGCCTTGCCTGGTGCACCGTGCACACTCATGTGGCTTTCTGAAGTCCGTGTCGACGTTCGTGAGTATGCGAACACACAGCATCTATGATGCCAACCCTTCTTGATCATCTAGACCACACGGTGGTGGGTGGTCGTTGCGTAAACTCCGTGCATCCAAACTTACATTGACAACACTTACCATCGAACAATATACGCGTCATGCAGCCTGGATCAACCCTAGCACCCCTGCAAACGTTACATCCGGCGGTCATGATGCTGGGGGTTCAAACGAAAGAGTTCCATCCATGTTCTCTATCGGGTCTCCGCTTGTGCCCGTGATCTCGCTCCCAGGCTGATTTGCAACAAAACGGTCGAGTGCGGTTTGTGTACGGTCTTGAGGCGCTTTCGCTTTCGCCCTGCTCTTTCCTGGACGTGTCGTGGGGGGAGGCTTGAGTTCGGCGAGAACAGGAATAAGTTCTATAAACGAGCGCAGTCTCTCCGTCATCCCGCATTGGCTCGAATTTCCCGAACCCACCTTCGAGAAACGCTAGCTCTTCTGCGCGCTGCACCGAGGATACTAGAATGCTATCGCGTTCAAAATGGGTTCGAGGGCAAGAAGCACATACAACGCACCCAGATCCTTCACTTGCACAGTAGTCCTTCGGTCCCTTTCCGCTACCCTCTGCGACGCCTCAGTCAATTTCTGAACAAACTCCTCCGTCGCTCGTGAGATCAAGAAGGCCGCTTCTCGCTGCACCATTACAAGCTCCTGGTTCGCACATGCGCAAATGGGATGGACCGAGGACGCAATCAGTTGCAGTCCCCCTTCGCAGAAGAGACCTCACGGTACCTTATCCGCCTTCAGAATCTTCTGCACTCTTGTGTACGGAAAGATAGACTTTCCGGGCTCTCGTGTCAGTGTATCTGGGGCTTTGGAACGTTTCGTTTTTGATTCAGTGGGGAGTTCATCGACCGTCTCGCTGAGCACGGCTTGATCTTGGGAAACGGCGGCCATTGTTTCATCTTGAGTTATGTCCAATTGTGATGCAGACACCTCTGACATTGCTTTACGTGCGGAGGGGTAGGAAGAGAGCAAGATGCGAGAGTGAGGATCTTGCAAATGCAGGCCCAACTTACGCGCGCGCGTTGAACGCGACCAGCCACAGACGGTGACGCGTACAGTCACAACCCTGGTCACATTCGCCTAGCAAGTAATTATGTACCACGAAATGATGACCGCATCCTTCACCCTGCTACAGTCTGCTACTGTTTGTTCAACGACCGAGCCCATATACATTGAAGTGCTTCTACAATGCAACAGACTTGTTGAATCCCTCAAAGCCGCACTTCTTCCCCGACATCGACGGTTGAGTACTGCTCCATCACTGACAGCAACCTGATCCACCTGCCACCGTCCCACTTCTCCACGCTCTTCCACTCCTCACTCTCCTCGCCGAGGCAGTCTCGGAACCAGCTGAACACCCCGGCTATTACGAAGTCGGCATACGACGCCCCGCCCTTGTCGCCCATGACTAGCAGCTTCTCCTCTCCGTCCGCTTCGTACCATTTGGCCATCTTGCTGAAGCCCTCCTCTGTCTTCCTCCAGCACTCCGCGCGGAATTCACTACCTTTGGGCGCGATATCTTCAATCTTCTTGTTGAAGCGCTTTTCGCGAGTCGCGCGGAAGTATGGCTGACTGGCCGCCCTCAGCTTCTCGAAAGCGGCAGGGATGATAACGAATCGGAATGGGGGAGGAGGTGCGAATGTTCCGTGGAGGGCCTTCTCGAACGCGACGGTCAGGACGTCCGTGCCAGGAGGGATCAGGCGGGGTGTGTCTGGGTACGTCTTGTCCAAGTATCGCGCGATTGCCATCGAGTCGGAGACGGTGGTTTTGGTGTTGGGGTCATAGATGGCTGGGAGGGTGTAGATCGGCGTGCCATCCTCCGCCTTGTCCCCGCCGACGCCCCGATCTTCCTGCACAGGGCCTGGATGTCGGGATACTCGACCCAGACTGTTTTGTATGGAAGACCCTTGAAGTTCAATGACAGCCTGCGTTGTACGTCGTCGCTCAGGCCCAGGGGCAGATACCATTGCCATTCGTGTTTTGCTCACCGGATTTTCCAGGTGTGCGGGGAGAATACCTTGGACTTGCTGAGGCAGGGGATGTCGTAGAATGTGATGGGTTCGGACATCATGAATGTCAAGGTGCGATTGGTTCGAGTGCCAATATGCACGCATGCACATGAAGATGACTCATGCGCATATCTGCTTAGAAAAGTGTAGGGCGTCAGCCCACGAGTCCAAGTCCAAATTCCGCAATCTTATCTGGGCAGTGTCAATTCCAGCATCGAAGGTGAAGCCATGATCAGGTTCCAAAATGGAGTAGACCACGAGATGACTGGCCACGCGGGAGATGCCCATGTGCCATCACAGCTTCGCTGGGATCCGTTCCCGCAAGCCTCAGTGCAGCCACCACAACAAGCTGTCTAATTCATGCTTCCCGTGGGAGACGCATTCAATCCGGTACGTCCCGGGTTGTATCTCTGCTCTCTTCATCTCATCTGATGTTAACCCACCGGTACAGACACCGCAGCCCACGGCAAGCGCGCGAGAGTTGCACCGTGCACGAGGATGTGCTTGGCTTCTTACCCCGCAGTGATGGCCCAACACCGTGATCGCGTGCCCTTGGCCCCGCGTTGTCTGCGGGGAAATGCACTCGACCACCGCGTGCTCATGTGGCACGCGGACGTTTCATTGCTGCATCGGCGGACATCCGATTCGCGCCGCCGCTTCACACAGCAACAGTACTTTCGAGTGGCAACGCACCGGGCTTCGAAGCATGCACACCTGAAGGTCACGGTGAGATGCCGATGCGGGTCCAACACCGACGTTGTGTAGGTATAAGACCAACTGTGTACCGTGGTGTCTCGCCGTCGGTCGCCTCTCGCCTTCCTTCGAGTCCCGGCTCCCAACGCACGGACTACCGCATCGCCGTCGCGCCCTCCTTAAGCACGAACTCACCCCGCCTTTCACGATGCACTTCGTCGTACCCTCCTCCTCGGCGCTCTGGTCACGCTCCGTGTGGCGGCCGCCCCGGCCGCTACAGTAGTGTCACCACGGGAGGCCAATGTCGTATCAACCACGCAGATGTCGAGCTACGCGCCCTTCACGCAGTTTGCGCTCGCCGCATATTGCGACGGCACTGCGACTTGGTCGTGCGGTGGTACGTCGATGTCTCCTGTCCACCCATTCGGCGGCACCCAATATGCCTCTTCATGGACTCACCTTGCCCATAGACGCATGCGACTCCGTGTCCAGCTTCCGGCCCTCGCTCGCCGGTGGCGACGGGAACGCGGTCCAGAAATGTGAGCACTCTTCTCTGCCCACTTTCACATGGCTCGCGCTGACCCCATGACCGTGCTTCTCAGACTACGTCGGCTACTGGCCTGACCAAAACGCGGTGGTCATCGCGTACGAAGGCACTGATCCCACCCAGTTGTGCGTGACTTCTCCTTGGTTCCATTTCCCATCGTTGACGTTTACACGTGGGACCGCTTCGCAGCCTCTCGGATTTGACGGACGTCGACCTCTTCCTGGCGCCGCTCGACGCGACCCTCTTCCCTGGGATCCCTTCCTCCGCCGAGGTGCACGAGGGCTTCGCGAACGAGCACGCAATCGAAGCGTCTGCTATCCTTGCTGAAACCAAGAGTCTCCTCAGCAGCAAGGGTGCCACCACGGTCATCACGGTGCGCATGCTTTCCCTCTGCGTGCCATGTTTTGCCTGGAAGAACAGATGCTGAATGAATGGGATGACGTTCAACAGGTTGGGCACTCGCTCGGAGGAGCACTGGCCGAGCTGTCGGCGCTCTTCATGACACTCAACCTGCCGTCGAGTGTTCATGTCAAGTCCGTCACCTTTGGTACCCCACGCGTCGGCAACCCCGACTACGCTGCTTACTTTGACTCCAAGGCTCGTCCCTCGCAATTCTCTCGGATTACTCACGGCTCATCTCTGCTGTGTCTGCCGTTCACTCCTAACAGGTGTCCGATTTCGTCCGCATCAACCACGACCACGACCCGATCCCGATCGTCCCCGGACGTTCTCTCGGGTTCCGGCACGTCCACGGGGAGATCCACATCCTGGACTCAAACGGAAAAGCGTACGCGTGCAGCCCTGACGACGATGCCACGGACTCGCAATGCACGATCTCAACGGTACCCAACATCTTCGATAGCAACATCCTCGACCATCTTGGCCCTTACGAAGGGACTTACTTGGGCACCATCTTTTGTTAAGGCCTAGTCGACCTTCATATGTATACTAGCAGGGAATACCCGTCACGATGTTACGCAGGTTCACTAAGGAATGTAACACTATCTGTTGCCACATTGAAGTGCCCCCGGTTCGACGGTAGGAATGTTGCCCAGTGGTTTTACATTCGCCAAGGTCGCCCAAGGTTCAAAGTACATGATTGGTGCCCTCGTCGACCGCCTCATATGGTTCGAATGCCGCCGCAAACTTCCCCCACCTCCCACCTTTGATCGCCATAATCCCCATCCACAGGTCACTCTCCTCACCCAAGACGATCCTGAATGTCTTCAACCACGACGCGAGCACGATATCAACGTACGCCACCTTGTCGCCCATGAAGAGCACCTTGTCCTTGTCCTCCCCCGCCTCCAGCCACCCCGCGATCGTCTCGAACGCCTTGGCCATCGCCGCGAGATGCCCCGCGCGCTTCTCGCTCCCCGCCGGCGCCATCGCGTCCAGCGGGAGCCCGAAGACCTCCGCGCGGCGGCGGGCGAAGTACTCCGCGCTCCTCGGGTTCAGCTGCGCGCCGATCGGGGGCAGGATGAGCATGAGCATGTCCGGCGCGGTGAGCGCGCGGAACGCGGTCTCGAACGCGGCGTGCAGCGCGTCGGCCTCGGCGGGGATCAGGCGCGGGGTATCCGGGTACGTCGCGTCGAGGTAGCGGGCGATCTCGATGGACTCGGAGACCGCGCGTTCGGTGTTGGGGTCGTAGATCGTCGGCAGGGTGTACTCGGCCATGGGGGGCGCGCCGGTCTTGGGGGCGCCGAGCTTCTTGCAGAGTGGGGCGATGTCCGGGTATTCGACCCAGACGGTGGTGTAGGGGATGCGCTTGTAGTTTAGGCAATAGCTATGGCCATCGATAGCCTTGAGCACATCGACGTCGAAGGTCGCAGGGAAATCAAGCTCACCGCGTCTTCCAGGTGTTTGGTGACCACGCTTTAGCTGCATTTCCCGGGATGTCGTAGAAGATGAGGGGCTGCGACATTGTGATGTTGGGGTTTCAATATTGTCAATATGCCTCGGGACGCAGAGTTAAATGCACTTCCAGAAAGCGCTTGGCTTACGGTCCGAGCCCAGCTTCTGAATTCTTTGGCTTTCATGGTACTCGCCATGAGTCATCCCAATCGATGGCATGAGTAAGAGCATGTCCACGCGACTGTGCTTGAGCCAGCCTCGGGGACCAATTGGCACGTACACGGAAGTTGTTGTCGAGGAAGTTGCACAATGCAACCCGAACATTGAGATGACATCACGTGACTCTCATCTCGTTTTGCTGTCTTTGCTGCCTTACTTGCTGTCACTGAGACCGTTGTTCTTACATATGCATCCCATGATATCTCCTCTGTGTATCTGTACGCGATGCGACAATGTGTCAAGTTGCTTTCAAAGCTGCAAATACTCTCCCTGGTCAACAAATGAGTACTGCTCCATCTTTGCCAGCAATTTCGCCCATCTCCCCCCGTTCCACTGCTTTATCCTGCCCCATTCCTCCGATCCCTCGCCGAAGCACTCGCGGCACCACACGCACCAACCCGCGACGATGAAGTCCGCAAACGACACCCCGCGCTCGTCGCCCATGACCAGCAACCTGCTCGACCCGTCCGCCTCGTACCACACCTCGATCTGCCTGAAACCCTGCTCGATTTGCTTCCAGTACTCCTCGCGCTGCGCGCTGCCCTCCGGCGCGAGCTCCTCCAGCGTCGCCTTGTAGTCCTCCTCGCGCGTGCTCCGGAAGAACGGCTGGCTGGCCGCCCGCAGCACGCGATGCGCCGCGGGGACGATGAGCCGTCCAAAGCCGTCCGCGAACGCCGCATACACCGCGGACTGGAACGCTTTCACGAGGACCTCGGTCTCGCGCGGGATGACCGCCGGGGTGTCTGGGTACGTCCTGTCCAGGTATCGCGCGATGGCGGCCGATTCGGGGACGATGCGCCTCGTGTTGGGGTCGTAGATGATGGGGAGCGTGCCGATCGGGATTCCACTGCGACCGACCCAAGTCGCGTCTGGGCCGAGCTTGTCGCACAACCGCGCGATGTCGGGGTACTCAACCCATACGGTCTTATAGGGGAGTCCCTTGACGTTCAAGGTGTAACTAGGCGGAAAGTGAGAAACGACGCGTCACCAGCAGGGATCCGCAGCACTGACCGTGTTTTCCAGGTGTTGGGAGACCAAGCGACATTCTTCGAGTTGCTTGGGATGTCGTAGAACACGATGGGCTCGAGCATGCTGAGACGTGGGCTCTTGGGAAACGCATCAAGCTGCGCTTATATCGTGCTGGCTCTTATACTTGAACGAGGTTCCCACTCCACGAGGATCCGAGTCAGCGCCAGCAGGCCGCCACAACAGATTACACCAGTCATCCGCTCAGAACTTCTAGCTTTCTCAGATGGCCTGCATAATATAGCTGCATATCCACATGGTGCCGATGGAATATTTTCGACCAGAATGTTCTGTGGATCGCGGCAAGCGTATCCATTATAGCATCCAGCACTAGTCAGGTCGCATTGGAAGATTGCCGCCGATCAAAGAGGATTTGTAGTTGAAATTCGTGAGGGCCCGGTAGACATCGGAAAGCATACGACAACATTGACCGATTCGGAGCGCGGAATGATACACCGTCCATCCCTTGCATGATATGCTCGTCCTACAAGGGCACTTAGTAGATGTACGGGAAGATGCGGTACGGCACAAGCTGGGTGTACTTGTGCCAGTCCTTTCCATATCTGCGGGACGATGATGAGACTACAATCGAGAGCAAATCCAAGGGAACTCACTTTTTCTCGCATGCCTCATCGTCACGCATCTGGCGGTGAATCAGAAGAACCAAGAAATAGGCCACGTAGAAGTACGTGATGGGTGTGCTGAAACCGGTAGGGAGAGACCAAGAGAACGCCATGATCAAGTCACCCCTGATGCAGAGTCAGCAAAACAAGAACGAATTGCAGTATAGTCGTGCATACATGTAATTGGGGTGACGGCAGAGTCCCCACCAGCCAGAAGTGAGGAGCTTGCGGCCGCTTTCGGTTGTCATGAACTTCAGGTCTGCACATCTACATTAGCAACACATCCTCCTCAGGTCACAAATAAGACGTACTCTTGGGGTTGCGGCCGTTCCTGAAATCGTTTTTCTCGCCATTCGCGCCACGGAAGATGTAGTAGCCAAGTAGGTTGGCAGCGAAAATGAGCCCAGTGTAGATGGGACCCAGTTCAACTTGGTTGAAGACGAGGTAGCGAGCTTGCAGAGAATAGACGAAGGGAACCCAGGCGAGGTCACCCACCGAGAGCATGAAACCGAAACCATCGGTTGTGATGTCCATGGTGGTGAGAATCGCTGGCTGAATGAACGAGTTAAGAAGTGTCCGATGGATCGCGTGCGAGTCCGCTCTCACCTCGTTGTACAGGCAGTCGGCCACATACCACCCCTGGAAGGCGAGCACCAGCCACATCGAGTCCGTGACGTCAGCGAGAGTACCGCCGCGACGAACGGCCTGCTCGCACGCCATGGCAATGTCGATGATGAACCAGAGGATTAGACCAGGGCGAACTTCGTTAAACGACTTGATGTCAAAAGAGCCAATGGACGGGTTGAGCTCGCGACCGATGAACCACTGTATGTAAGGCTCAGCATGACATCTACCTGGGATGATCGAAGAACACGTACGTCGTAAAGGAAGTTGCCGGAATTCCCTGCGAGCGCGAGGAGGGCACCCGGGCGGTAAGAAGACGCGTATACGTAGAACGCCTGGAGGATGGACATGGTGAGGGCGGCGGTCTGGAGGCCGATCCAGTGGTCGTAGATGAATGTCAGGGGCGCAGGGCCGTCGCGGTAGATCACACCTGCGGTGAGACCAAGGGCCAAGAGCATTGTGGCAAAGCCTTGCATGGAAGTGAATACGCGCATGTGAGGGACGAGGGAGGGCGACGTACCGTTGATCTTGTACTGTTTCGTCTGCCCATTGCGCATTTGGACGCCACTAACCCAGTCTCCGGGGAGGATGGCCCACGCCGCGACGGTGAACGCATACCATGCAAAGTACGCCACGAAGGCCTCCTTGTCAAAAAGGCCCTTCCACCATTCCAAGCTTGAAAGGGAGTTGATGACGGCTTCTGTGTCGATGGGCGGGTGGCAACCACCAGCTTGCTCAGAGCAGCCGAAGTAGAGGGCGTAGGTCGTGACGGGGACACCGAAGCTGACCGCGAACGCGCCAATAGGGCCGAAGAACTCGTACTTGGTCGTGCGTGGGTTGAGTTCTGCGGCCGTATTGGAAGATGAGGACATGATGGTCGTTGGAGGACGAGAACGTGAGAGCGCGTCTTATGCATGCCGCGCGCGCGCGCGACGCGTTCACTGCGCCAAAGTGGCACGACAGCGCTTTACGCGGAGCCATTTCCGAGCCCGACTGTCACACCGTTATCCTGCTGCACTCCAAGACGTCTATAGGCACTGTGTATATTTTTCGTCTCTCGGGGCTCGGCGCGAGACCTCGGGAGCATCCCCGAGCGCTCTGACGGGCCGACACATGTGTGACAAAATGTCACATACGCATGACCGAGACACGACCGGTTGCACGGCGACGCAGCCCAAACGTGACCCCTCCGCGTCCGACTCGTCGTTGCCCACGACCTGCCTTCCTCCTCCCACAAACCCAGCATGAGTGATGGGGTTCTTCTCTGCCAGGCGGGCTGAAGACCTCCACTCCAGCGCACAGGATGACGGCTCCGTCGTCCGAGTTATCCGGTCCAGATTTGTGCGTTCGATCTTTGCATGCGTTTCGCCATTCGCGGCTCGTCCCGTTCCTCATTCCCGCATTGGCAGTACGGCGGCAAAGCCAAAGGCAAGGAGCGTGAGGGAGAGGGTTCCTCCGGATCCCACGCATACACCTCCTCCCTCTCCGACCCCTCCACTTCTTTCACCGCCAAGGCAGCCGACAAGCGTTCTATCACCGGTTCCATCCGCGCTCTACGTACGAGCACATCCACCAGGAATTGGCCTCCTGACACCTCTACCATCTCTACCCGGAGGAGTGGCAATGTCGGTGACATGGCCAGCTCTCGCACATCTACAGACATCATCACGTAAGTCGTCATCCCTCGCTTCTTGCGTCACCAGCCCCAATTTCCCCTTCATGCAGGGTCACACTTGCCCAGAGACTCAACGAACTTGCGACGGCCAACTCCGAAGGTCTCCTCAGCGATGACGAGTATCGGTTGCTCAGGCAGAGTCTTTTCGAGCGGTTTGCGAGCGGTTCTGCTGTCCCCACGGAAACATCTCTGGTAGCGATGTCGAAACCCCTTTCCACTGCCGAGTCCCGTAGTGAGTCCGTTGCTTCTACTCTTTTGCGCCTTTCGCCAACCAAGTTTAGCATCCAACGCCGGGCGTCGTTTGTCCTCACACTTCCACGTTCAACCCAACTCCGTACGAACACCCTCCATCTCCTCGAAGAAGTCCATATCTTCCACCGTCACCGGGCTCTTGCGACGGGCGACTAGCAAACGCGTCGTCTCTAACCCCGCGGATATGAATGGCAGCGACTCAATGAGCGTCTATTCAATGGCCTCCTCTCCAGAGCGCGTTACCCTTCCCCGAAAGCTCGCCAAGCAAAACAGTGACACTTCGTTACGCACCGATGCATCTTCCGCAAGGATGTCTCAATCCTTCAATCGTAGAACGATCATTGGCAACCATACCTTCGCCGCGACCGATCCTGGGCCTCTTCCTACAGTATCATCACCATCGAGCGCATCAAGATCCAGGACTCGCTCAGGCAGTCGCACAGCGCCCCCTTCCTCATTCCACGGCTCTTCCAAAGGCATAGAGTCAACATATACCCACATTAACATGAGCGAGATACCAGACGACGATACCGTGGAGTCCGTGCAGGACATCAAACATCAAATAGAGCTTGTCGAGGCCGAGGGGCTTCGACTCTTGGACGCTTTCAATGGGCTGGAGCTCTCGACGTTGACGAGGCGAGGACGAAAGCCCCCGGTCATTCCGCCATTGCCTTCACACGGTTCTCTCAACGATGGGAGCTGGCCAACTGGTACCCTTCGCCCTGGGAAGGACGTCGACACCCTTTCATACAAATCCAGCGGCTCTGGGCGAACGGCGAAGTCACTCAAACGTTCACCGTCCTTCGGCGCAAAACCTCGGACATCGGCTCCCGGGTCGAGTACCACGCTAGTGTCCCCGTCCCACTCCATCATGCGCAAACCGTCCCAGTCATCCGTTTCTTCTCGCGGCCGCAACGGCTTCCCCGCTCTGACTGGCCACCTCGCCACCGCCAGTACGTCGACCGTCAACTTGACACGTAGTACGAACCACCTTCCTTTGGAGACCGTCGAGGAGACCGACACCAAATCCGCCCGGACTGCTGTGAGTCGGAATGGAAGCGCAAAGACGCCGCGGACCCCAATATCCCCCACGTCGCGATCGGAAGTGGGGTCGACAAGCTCCGGTAACAGGCGAGGCCCGGCGCATGTTGACGAGGAGGAGCTGATGATGATGGAGGCCGAGCTCGCGGACATCCGCCGCCGGCGCGCTGCGGTGACCGCGCGGTACGAGTCGCGCATTGAGTACCTGCGCGCGCGGCTGAAGGGGGCGGAGCTGCGGGAGAAGATTCTGCGGAAGTAACTACGGTACTGCGTACATAACACCCCCACCCCCACCCCATCCCCATCCCATGAACACAACACACTCGATACTCTCTGCGCGCTGGAGCCCGCGTTGAAGTGGCTGCTGCCCTGTCCTGTCCTTTACGAGCTACCTCACGTCGATTGCACTATACCTGGACTAATGGGTTGTACTCTATCGCTATCCTACCCCCTTACGCGTAATGGCCGGACGCTCCTCGTGAGGCGATATCTTTTCGTGTATCTTCCTCAATGATGCCATTGCGTTCACTTCCAACCAGGCTCTGTGGCCATAATTCCTTGTCGTCTTGGACTGCGACGCGGATCAGAGACTACTCGTGGGTGAGGCGGCAGGGTGCAAACTGGGACGGTGCCGCTGCGGACGACGAGGAGGCTACCTAGCGCGCGCACAACTTCGAGCAATGTCGACGCGTCCCAAGACTTCATCTTCGAGGACTAACCAGAGTCCTGGTTCAGCGCAGCCTACAATGCATGGATTCTTTGTGATTCTACAAACCTAACGATGAGTCGCAACATTAAGGCTTGCCTCGCATCTAAAAGGCATGACGTAGTTGGAAGTCGCCGCTTAAATGATTTGGACGCTCTGGGGAGCCTTTCCCTTCTTGCCACAACCCAGCTCTCTCAGGTCCGCTGCTCTCTCCCAACCACCACCATATCCCCCGATACCACGCAGCATCGCAGGCTGTCTTGTTGTACCCATGTCCAGCAGCATACTCCACGAAGATGACGGCACCGGGCCCATAACGCCAGGCTCGCGCGTTCCGTTGCATCGAAGCACAAGCCACAGCTCGCAATGGTCAATCCCCGACACGCCCACGCACCATCTTCAAGGCACGTCCTACTTCACCGAGCGCTCTACATCTCCGACGCAGCAACGACGGGCGGTCCCTGCCAGTCGCGAACGGACACCATCAAGTAGCTCCGCCGTCCGCAGGCCAAGGGGGCCGTCCAGGAGCACCAGCGTCACATCTACCGGACGAGGCTTTCGAGATCGCGATCCGCTAGACGAAGAGAACGAGGAGGATATATCCGAAGAAGCTGGGGAGAACGGCGATTCGTCGGGCAACGACACCCCGCGCGCAGGTGAAGACGAAGACGGAGAGTATGAGGACGAAGAGGAAGACCCCATTACGCTCAAGGACCGTCAATCGCTTATCAACGTCGAGCACCCATTCGGACTGCGTATCTGGAAGCCCGCGCTCTACAAGAAGCAACGGTCCGTGACCAAGTACGCAGACCAGGAGCTGCACTCGGTCCCCAGTGCGCAGGCGGAGCGCCATCTACTCCCCGGGAACATCTTCTGGTTCCTTGCCTTTGGATGGTGGCTCGCTGTGGTATGTTTCGTCGTCTCCGCATTTCTCTACATCACGCCCAAAGGTGGAAGTGTCTATTCCACGCTGGTCTTCGGCCTGGGATGGTACATCGCTTGGCCTTTCGGGAAGTACGTAGAAGGAGACCTTGGGGCTATGGACGAAGACGAAGAGCACGCCGTACCTCCTCACTCTGCACGTTCGGAGGCCTCCCCCCGTCGCAGCGAGTCCCAAGCCAGTGGTTCAACTATACCCGCCTCATCATCCGCGTACGACACCGTCACCCCGTTGACTTCAGCCCTCCGAGAACCCAGCTCCGAGTCGTGGGTCGGCAGGCCCGATGCTACGACTTCATTGCTGAGTGCTCCGAACGGTTCAACGCGTCCGTCCTCTCGTCCTCTCCCTGCAAAATCGTACGGCGCCACTCCATTGCAATCTACCTTCGCCATCGGGGCCGCGAGCACAGCTAGCAGGGCAGAAAATTGGCTGGGGAAGGCGGTCTTCTGGCTTGCGATAACCTCCCTCATCGCCCCCCTCATGCTTCTTGTCTCGGTCATCTGTTGGTTCTTTATCTTCACCATCCCAATGGCGCGGCTGAACTGGGCCCTTATCAAACACCTCTTCAAGCACCCCACATGTCTCCGGTTCTGTGCCGCACCATATGTGCCCGTGGTCGATGACCGCCAGGAAGCGTCTGAAGCTTCAGATGGGTCCGCCGAGACGGAAGCAACCCCCGTCACGCTCAAGCACGCCAGACTGTCCGCAGGCCAAGCAGCCCCGTCCGGCTCTCCGACCTCTACCGTGCTTCTGTGCACGTACCGTGCGTGGGGCTGGAAATACTACAAGTACACCGTCGGCGGCGTCAACATAATCTTCATCAACCTCCTCCCGTTCGTCATTTTCGCGATCATTGACGGTATCGTGCTCCTCCCCATGGTCGAGCGGCGGGAGCACACCGGCCAACATATTCCCGCCTTCCTCGCATTTATCACCTCGCGCGCACTCATATTTGTAATGAGTCTGGCTAGTGTCATCCCGCTCTCCTACTTCATCGGCATGGCCGTCGCCTCGATCTCTGCGCAGTCGTCGATCGGCATGGGCGCGGTGATCAACGCCACGTTCGGCTCGCTCATCGAAATCCTGTTGTACGGAATTGCGCTCACGCAAAGGAAGGGCCACCTGGTCGAAGGATCGATCGTCGGCAGTCTGCTTGCGGGCGTCCTCCTCATGCCGGGCCTGAGTATGGTCAGTGGTGCGGTCAGGCGCAAGGAGATGAGGTTCAATGCGAAGAGTGCGGGCGTCACCAGCATGTTGCTCATCATGGCGTTCATCGGCACCATCGCTCCCACTCTGTTCTATCAGACCTACGGAACTGTGAGTGTATGATATTTTACTAGTGCACATATACTCACCTCTCGTCAGTTCGAGCTGGTCTGTGAAGGGTGCCCTGATGATATGGTCTCGGTCCTCGCGAAGCCATGGAAATGCGACCAATGCTATTATGAATACCCGGACCCGGTCGAGGACCCATTCTATCAGTCCACGGTGAAGAGTCTCATGTACTTCTGCGCCGTCGTCCTCGTCTTGGTAGCGTCTGTTCACCACTTCTCTCGTGTCGCATTCTGATCTATTTCTTTGTAGTCGTACCTCATCGGTCTTTGGTTCTCACTACGGACTCACGCAAGCCAGATCTGGCAGAACCCTCAACCGCTCCTCCACCAAACCGAACCTAACCTTGCTCAAAGCAACAGGCTTTCGATGTATCATAAACTTCTGCAAAACACCCAGTTGCGCCACAAACCCAGCTTTCTCACCACGCCGGCAGTTGAAGATCTCCCTTCGCTCCCAGGCGACGGCTCTACCTCGGCGCAGCACCTGCAACCGGCCGCCCCCATCCTCCAAATCCCACCCGCGCGCGACCCGAACGCACGCCGGATCTCGTACGCTCAGCCGCCGGTCAATGTCCCGCTCGAGAATCCGATCCTGGAGACGGTCGATCACACAATCAAGCACACGGGCATCCAGCCACCACGGAGTCTGACCACGGACGAGTTTACGCGTGCCGTCGCCGTCGCGACGGTGAGCGCACTCCGGCACCAACAACAGCACGGGCCGCCCCCGGCGTCGCCCGCTCGCCTCCGCCACCCAGAGGCGGACGCCGGTGGGCATGGCGGACACGACGCGCCGTCGTGGAGCCGGACGATGAGTGCGAGCGTCCTGCTTGGGTGTACGGCACTGTATGCCATCATTGCCGGTAAGCTGACGCCTTGTTCGGGGGTGAATGTGAGGCTTACACGACACCATATCAGAAATCCTGGTGGACGTTGTCGATGTGGTGTTGGAAGGCTCGGGCATCGACGAAAAGTTCCTCGGCGTGACGCTCTTTGCTCTGGTACCGAACACCACGGAGTTTATGAATGCCATCTCGTTCGCTCTGAACGGAAACATCGCACTGAGGTGAGTAACTAGGCTGTACACGAGGAGCTTGTGCATGGGCTCACATCCATCTTCCAGCATGGAGATTGGCTCCGCCTACGCTCTGCAGGTCTGTCTGCTGCAGATTCCGGTTCTCGTCGCGTTCTCCGCCTGGTACGCCCCCGAGAAGATGGGCAATGTGGCCGAAACTTTCACGTGCGTGCTATCTCCTCATTTGCGCTGTCTGGTGCTGACGGCAGCGCAGATTGATATTCCCCCGCTGGGACATCATCGCGATCATCCTCTCTGTCTTCCTGATGACGTACACCTACATCGAAGCCAAAAGCAACTATCACCGCGGCTCCATCCTCATCCTCAGCTACCTCGTGCTCGCCTCTGGCTTCTACTACGCCCCTGCACGGACCGAGGCTGGCGGGGAGATGTTTCCCGTCGTGGGCAACCTCGCGCAGGCGTTCAGAGGCTCTCTGTCCTCGTTCTCTCCATCCGCTTGAGTAGGGCGAGTGCTCTCACATCACCTGCGACAGTGCCGTCGTCTTCTACGTACTACTTACGCCCATTTTGAATGGCGTTTACGTGTTACCCCACTTCCTCGTCTCGTCACGGATCGCATATAACCACATACACACATTTCACGGGTTTGGATAAGGACGCTGCCAAGATTATCGACCATGTATATCGCAGCTCAATCTCACGACATTGCACGAGAACCCCGCACCGCATCAGCCATTGAAGTCGCAGCCCACGAGGCATGCACATACACTGGCGGCCAAAAGTAATGCCCGGTCCGGCTTGGGCGTCTAGTGCGCGTCATAACTGACTCGTTTTCTATCCGTTCCCCATGATTCTTGTATGTACATGTAGAGACGTTTGAGATCAATCCACGGGTGCTTGTTTGGTGCGGATCGGCCAGGTATTGGGAGAGCTAGAAGGCCAACATGAAGAGTCACCCTGTCACACAGTGTCACACAAGCCAGGCAGCGAACGACAAAAATCATGATAGAAGCTAAACTAGAAGGACTGGTAACTAGTAGTGAGTGTGGTGACCCCGAGCAGCCTTGAGCTCTGCTACACGTGCGGGGAGGGAGTTGTACAAACTGTGTATGTAAGCGAGGTCAATCCGGTACCACTCCTCCTGCAGTGCCACCCAAAGTTGCTCCTGGTTTTGAGGAAGAGGGCTCCGCCGGCGCACTTGACGGTCTAGATAGTCCCAGACATGCTCAATGATGTTCATGTCAGGCGAAGAGGCTGGCCAGGGCATTGTGGTGATGTTGTTAGAGGTGAACCAGTGTTGTGCTCGACGTGATGTGTGTTTCGGATCGTTGTCTTGCACAAGAAAGATTTGACGGGGGGACATACCAAGGTCACGGAGAGTCCCTAGAAGGGACTCCTCCAAGACACCACAGTAGACTTCGGCATTCATTGTCCCCCTGATCCGGTGGAGGCGTCCAACGCCTTTCGAAGTGATACATCCCCACACCATCACACTCCCTCCACCGTGCTTGACTGCCTTTTTCACGTTCCGGTCCAGGAAAGCCTCCCCATCCCTCCTCCTGCAGTACTGCTTCCCGTCTGAGCCGAAGATGTTGAACTTGGACTCATCGGAGAAGATAACCAGGTCCCATCTTTCCTGCTCCCACTTCGCAAACTCCGTTGCCCACATCTTGCGCTGTCTCACATTGAGACAAGTAAGCAGGGGCTTCCGTCGCCGTACCCGTCCATGGAGACCGACCTCAGCGAGAGCACGGCGCATTGTTCGGTCGCTGATACGAGGGAAGTACTTGCGAGCAACGTCGGTCGCGTTTTGAGCATGACCTCGGGCGAGGGCAAGTTTAGCTTGCATCAAGTCTCCACTAGTGAGAACTCGAGGTCGTCCAGGTTTATGTGGTCGGAAATAAGGGTCTTGGGATTGCTCAATGAGTGCTGCATTGCGGGAGACTGTACGACGATCCATGCCGAGGATACGGCCGATTTGAGTGTAGGACTTGGGTGTACCGAGAGCAGGATTAAGGAAGTCACGAATACGAGCGAGTTTGGTAGGGGTGCAGACCACCATAGTGGGGAATAGAAGCTATAGATAGGGCGAAGATAAATCCAAAGTGTCGTGAGGTTTTGTGAAAGCGTCGTGGAGGAATGAGAGAATCAATGCAGGCAATGCGGCGCGAGTGTCCTGTCAGAATAGGCGCCCATCGCCTATCGCGCCCGTTTCTCACCCAGCTTCCCCCGCATTTGCACAAGTCAGGTATGAATCGTTTGCATTACAAGAGGTCTGTACTACGGGCCAACCAATATCTCGCTGGCCCCTCCCGATGCGCCTAGAGAAATAGGTGGCAGGGGTGGGCATTATTTTTGGCCGCCAGTGTAAACGTGCGTCAAGTTATTATTATTGTGTTCGCTCTGCCCGCGAGCTACAGCAACACTGATCTGGACGAAAATGCGTGTAGGTGTACTACAGCCACGATGGTGACAATTGTGGTATTACCCAGAGCACGAAAGGTTACAGCCCATTGGGGAGACCAACTGTATTCTCCCCGTTGGAAGCCTAACCTAAGCTCGACTTTTTTAGAAACCCTGGTGGCACGTAGTATCAACTCCGTACTTCGCGATTTCTATATCAAGACCTCGACTGTTGCCGGAACTCCGGTTGAACGGCGCAAGAGCGGATCCAGCCCGAGACGAGCACACTCATACCCATGCACTCGAAGACCGAAACATTACTACGACGCGCGCATGGCGTGTTGGCTGACTGGGCTGGAGGCTCGTCTTCACCGTTTGCACAAGGGACCAACAAGAGATGGCTGGGCAGCTTACAGAGTGATCGACGAGCCGCGTGGGTCCAACGCATTATAAGCCGCCCTCTACGCGCTCGTCCGGCCAACGCCCCGACACCTTCCTCCGCGCGCAAGTACAGCATGACCGAGCCCATCGTCTTCTACGACATCGCGAGCGCGTCGATCGGCGCGTGGGGCCCGAACACCTGGAAGACGCGGTGCGCATCTACTCCGTGGCGGGGTCGACGCGCGTGCCGAGCCCCGCGTCCTGCAGGTACACGCTCAACATCAAGGGCATCCCGTACAGGAAGATCGCCGCGCCCTTCGCGGAGACGCTCCCCGACGGCACGCCGATGTTCAACGACCCGAACACGAAGACGCCGGTGGCGGACTCCGCCGCGATAACGCGCTACCTCGAGCGGACGTACGACGCTCATCCCGGCGCGGGTCGACGCCCTCCACGCCGCATTCAACGCGGCGTTCACGGCGACGATGTTCGCCCCGCCGGGCGACCTGCTGCGCGCGATGGTGGGGGTGCAGTGCCGGAACCTGAACGAGCGCAGCGCGGCGTACTTCCGCGCGACGCGGGGCGCGTTCTTGGGCGCGGACATCGACACGCTCGCGCCGGAGGGGAGCGCGGCGCGCGCGAAGCACTGGGCGGGCGTCCTCAAGGTGTTCGCGACCTTCGCGGGCTGGATCGACGCGGGGGGAGTGAGGCGGACGTACTTCACGGGCGGGGAGGAGCTGTGCTACGCGGAAGTGACGATCGCGGGGTTCGTGCGTTGGATTGAGATCACGTTCCCGGAGGCGGAGGTGGCGGAGCTGATGGCAGTAGACGAAGTTCATGACGGGCTTCAGGCAGTATGAGCAGCAGGACGTAGGCAGCGTGCTGGAGCTGTAGGCGCAGTGTAAGATGGGTGTTTGGGAACGTAATACTGGCTGGCGAAGTTGTGTTCAATTGTTCGGGCGCGTTAGCCAGCGTATTCCGATCCAGCCAGTCTAGAGATACGGACCATCGGAACGCGGTCATAGGGACGCAGAGCTTCGGGTCCCATCAAATTCAAACGGAGTCCGGTACGACGAACTCGGCGCCCGCGTCAACCGCCTCGAACGCCTCGAACGCCGCCGCGAACCGCGCCCACCGCCCGCCCCTCATCGACACCACCGCCCGCCACACCTCGCTGTCCTCGCCCAAGACGAGCCGGAGCGCCTTCAACCACGCCGCGACGGTGACGTCGGCGAACGACACCGCGTCGCCCGCGAAGAACGGCCGCTCCTCTCCCTGTCCTTCTCCCTCGCCGTCGCCGGCACCCTCCCCGGCCGCGAGCCAGCCCGCGACGGTCTCGAACGTTTCCACGAGCGCCGCGACGTGCCCCGCGCGCTTCGAGCTCCCCGCGGGGGCGAGCGCCTCGAGCGGCACGCCGAAGTGCGCCTCGCGCGAGCGCGTGAAGTACGCCGCGCTGCGCGGGCGCAGGCCGTCGCGGATAGGGGGGACCATGAGCGCGAGCACGTCCGGAGCGAGCGCGCCGACGAGCGCGGCGTCGAACGCGGCGAGCAGCGGCGCGCTCGCAGGGGGCGACACGAGGCGCGGCGTCGAGGGGTAGGTCACGTCGAGGTAGCGGGCGATCGCGGCGGAGTCGGCGACGACGCGCGCGGTGTTCGGGTCGAAGATGACGGGGAGGGTGTGGTCGGCCATGGGGAGCGCGAAGGTTTTGGGGGCGCGGATGTGGAGGCAGAGCGCGGGGATGTCGGGGAACTCGACCCAGACGGTGGTGTAGGGGAGGCGTTTGTAGTTCAGGCAGTAGCTGGGGAGATGGCGGATTAACGTTCAAAGGTTAGCCACGGGCTGTGAACGGTTGTTCGCTGAGTAGACGGACGTACCGCGTCTTCCAAGTGTTTGGCGACCAGGCGTTGCCCGCCATGTTGCTGGGGATGTCGTAGAACACTATGGGCTTCATCGGGGTGCAGCTGGGCGGCGAACCGTTGGGTCAGCATGAGATGGTGTGCGGCCTCTTTATATCTGATGGCATGAAAGCGTTTCCCCTGCCACATGTTTGACGGATTCTGCTGGGGACACGAACAAGAGACGAGGCTGACCACGCTATGGGTGAAGAGCGTTCCGGGGTCGGAGCCACATTGAGAGTGCTGACAGAAATCTTACAGCGTGCGAGTCGACCAGGGCATGTGGTAGACATGGCCAATTCCATATTGTTCAGACGTGTCAGCGCTGGAAGACGACACAGAACGCAAAATCCCTGGTGAGAATATAATTGAGGCGTCAGCGCATGTGAAGCATTCATACGAGTTCGTCGCTGACCTGTTAGCTGACGTTTCGGGCGCGCTGGGTGGCAAAGTACTGGGAACGGGCTCTCGAGTCCGAGTGACTCATAACGCAGTGGTTTGTCAGGTCAGGTAGTCGCTCTGCCGTCGATGACACAACGCAGATGTAATTGTAATTACGGGCAAGTACACCCTGCCTTCCGGAGCGAGCCTAATGGACTAGTAGATACGGGAGACACGCGAGCCGAGTGTCCGGGACGCCAAAGTCTATAACCGGCGAAACAACAGGAGAGCGGACCGGTAGGGCACCAGCCACCGAAAAAGACGGAAAGCAAGGGAAGGACGGAGGAGCTACGGCGACAGCGCGACGGTAGACGAGAGAGGGGGGTATTATACTACAGAGAACCATATGGGCACAGCCATGAAAGGGGGGGACGTCGGAGTCATGCGCCGCATGTCGTCGTAAGCGAATGGTGGATGGGGGTGGGGAGCGCGAGAAGGCAAGTGGACGAAGACGCAGTACGATAAGGATACACAACGAGAGGGGTCGTACCCCAAATGGAAGCAAGGCGCATAGGTGCATGCGCAAAAGCAAAGGGAGGAGTCCTGTGAGCGAGAAGGCTTGTCAGCAACGGTAGCGCCATGCGTAACGAGGGGGTCTGCTTACAATCTAATGTACAACCTGGTTTTGGAAAGCATTCACACCAAAGTTTTGATGGCGTTCACCACCGCTGAGCGTAGTTGTGTGACTGCAGACGGGCATAAGTGGGCGAACGTGAAAAGCGTGAGGCATAACATCCGTACAGGACTTAAGACTCCCTTCACATCGGCTGGCGAGATCGGTGAGTGGGTCTGCGATCGCCAATCAATAAAAGTCCCAGGGAAGGAAGTCGGTAAAACCTACAGCTTGTTCCGGGTCAATATGGATGCTCCGCTGGGTGGTCTTGCCGACCATGAGGAATGTGGGCACAGTTGTGCGGTCATTGTCAGTGCCACGGCCACGGCTAACTCGTCTTGTGTTCAATCTACAAAGGACGACCGCTATGAGAACAGTGAGAAGCGGGAGAATACCAATGTGCTTACGCGGCCAGGAAGGAGTTAGCATACACCTTACTCAGCACGAAGTACATGCCCATGAAGATGAAGTTGTCGGGCATGAAGTTGTACTATGAGCGTTGTGTCAGACGATGGACCGATTACCAGCACAGCGGCGTACATACCAGAATGAGTGTCACGAGACTGATGAGGCTGAGAAAGAAGGTGCATGTAAGTTTTCGGCCCACCGTCGCCGTAAGAGTACACGGAAATGTACCTAGTGAGTAATCCTGTGCTGAGCGAACCAAGAATGAGGTTGTTGACCATGGAGTCATCTCTGAGAATGATCAGTCAGGGCGGAAGACACCAATCTCTGGCACCGACAACGACTCACTGCCTGTGACCCGTGCGCAATCCTCCAAGGAACCAGCAGAGAGATGCGGCGATGGCGACGTCGGTGCCTACACCCAACCCGAGGGACAATGTGCCAATCATTTTCATCTTGCCGATGTCCAGCAGGCTGTCCAGGATTAGCCTGGAATGGGATGCGGTCAGCTCCAGCTGCAGTGAATGAGAGGCTTGTGACGTACCCCTGGTAGGTATAGACTGCACGCATAAGGTTAAATGTAGGTTAGCGTGGCTCTGGTTGGTGAGGGTTGCCTCGGTATCTCACCACACGCAACGCCGAGCTCGCCGACCGTGAGCAGAACCTAGTTACAATTTTAGAGACGGTTTAGACGCTGAAATTAATCCGACACTCACGATCAAGCCGGTCACTGGAATATTCATTTTGCTGACTGGGGTTGCGCATTTATTTGAGTACAGGCGAAGGATGCGGACAAAATAGTGCACTCACAACGCCATACGCGCATAGCATAGTTGCTATTGCACCAAATTAGCGCTGGCGAAGTGACTGGAAATCGGATATGAACTCACAGTTTGACAACAGTCCCTGTTACGACCTAGAGTGTCTCTAGGTTAGAGCGCGTAGCATAACGAGACCAGTGTTGCACATACCCCAAGGGTGATTTGAATCTGCAGGACGGCTGAGAAGGCGGATATCTACGTCGTTACGGAGGGACGTACGACAAGTGACCATACGGGGGGCTTGATCAGGATCAGCTTGTCGCCCCAATTCGTGACGACATATGTGTACACGGCGTGTGCAATCAACGCTTGATCCGCGAACTCGAGTGCCCTGCGCGACACCGCGTTTCAATTTCGCGAGCACAGTGCGCTCGGATCGTGAGGACGCACCACACCGCCGAGACCTGGAGCGGACGGCTCGTCAGGAACGCGCATGCAACCGCCCGAGAGGTGAGGAAACGCACCATGACTTTGTAGTAGGTTTTGTCGAGGGGAAATGTCCGGAAGTAGTTGTAGGTCTGCATCGAGAGAACGCCCAGACAGCTGCTCGGGGACATGTCAACAAGCGCGCATGTAGACAGCGCATACTACGCGACGCGATCGACGGCGGCTACGGCGCGGATGACGTCGGGAGGCGGGGGACTCACAGACTGGAGACGGCGAAGCCAACGAAGGCGGCGCCGAAAGTCTTGTCCAGCGAGAAGGAGGCGGCCGACATCTTGGGCGCGAGCGAGCGGCGGGCGGGTGGGGCGAGCGCGGGGAGGGAGAGTCGGCTGATCCGTCAAGGACAGGCCGCGCCGGGCCTCGAGCAAGGGGAGAGTGGAGGGGAGGCGGGGAGGGAGGAAACGAGCGTCGGCCGTCGGGGGAGGAGGAGAAAGAGATAAAAGAGAGCGGAGGGCGGACGCAGGGCGGACGCGGGTCTTGTGGCGGGGGAGCCTCTGGCCTGTCGCACTCGCGGTCGCGCGGACGCCGAGACGCGCGGAGGGCGGACAACCGAGGCGCGACCACGCATGAGCCACGGCGGCTGTCCCGCCCACGACGCCTTCCACTGCCGCGGCACATCCCATCTCCGAGCGCCCGCTCATCTTCCTCCCCACGTCGCATTCCTGCTCAACGATGCTGGAGCTGAGAGCGAAGCGGGTGAGGCAGGCCTCGGACGCTGCAATGCGCACGCGCGCTTTTGCCCGTCTCTAGGCTCTGCGCACAGGGCCGGGAGTAATGGGGTCCAACCTTCTCCCTCGCCATCTTCGCTGCCCGGAGAACGCAGCGCCGGTCGTGGCGGTCGCCTTAATTTCCCCAATTTGGGCGGCGTCTCCCGGCCAATCCCCTAAATCTCTGCTCCCACTCTCTCCGCGCCCGGGACGATTCCGCGAGTCCATGTGGTCCCGGCGCTGTTCTGTCTGAAGAGAACAACAAAGGCTGGAGCAAATTTTGGGCACAGTCGACTCGAGGCTGGGAGTCAAGCGCGGATCTTGAGGAACCGGAGTGGCTGTTCAGCCACGAAATGCACAATCCGTACGTGTTCCATCATCGCACATGCAAAAACATAAAGTACAGGGCCCGACCGACTCCAGAGAATGCGTTAGCACGACCGCCGCTGATCGGTGTCATTCGGACACCGCGTCCGTCGGCTGGAAAGCGTCCACAGTCCATTAGAAACCACTCGAAACCCGTCGCACGCACGCCAGCAGGAAGGCACACTCACCACGACGACCTTGTCCCTCCCGCCACCGCCCAGCTGCGCCACGCACGCCCACAGCGCCCCATCGCCTGCGGCGGCCAGCCCCGCACCCCGCGCCACGCCGTCCAAGACGTGCGTCGGCGTTAGAACGCGCGCGTGAGCCCCGGTCTCCGCGGTGCCGTTGCGCCCCCCGCGTCGCCGGTGCCGTTCGCCCCCCTCTGCGTCCGCCCGCGCCGACTCGAGGCCCCTCGCGACCAGCGCCCGTGCGAACGCCCGCACCGCGAGCGCCAGCGTGGCCGCCGCCGCCAGACGTTCCTCTGCCTGCGCCCGCGTCAGAACGGAAGGATCAGGAAGGGCCTGGTGTAACGTCGACCCGGACGGGTGATGCGGCGCATTCGGGCCGTTGTGGTCGACGGCTGTCGCGACGGGTTCGACGGTGCTGATGCGCTGGGGAAACGGTAGACCCGTGAGACGCGCGATGGCCAGGACGAGGCGAGGGTCGGCGGCCGCGACAACGTCGGCGTGTGAGACGGCCACGGGCGCCGAGGGCGGCCTCGAGGAGCTCGGGTGGTTTGAGGCGGACGATGGGGTGGGGTGTGCAGTGAAAGGAATGGCCGGGTTCGCGTGCGCATGTGCCTGGCTGCCAGCGTCGAGGAATTCGGAGACATCGAACAACGGGACGTCTTGCGCTGTGATGGCCTCGCGGAAGGTCGTGCAGACGCGCATTGGAGCGGGACCGAGGGAGTGACCGATTTGCTCTGGGCCGGGGACCGCGTGCTCGGAGTCTGCTTCGAGAGTCGAGAAGTGATGGGCCCGTTGCCGTCCGCACACGCGACAGAACTGCCGCTCTACCAGAGCCAAGGGTGTCGCTTCTTTGCGGGAGAGATACCTAGATGACGGCGGACGAGGTAGGTGTCCCTCATCTTCGAGCCAGTGCAGGACCTCAACGGTTGACAACGCCCGTGAGTTAGGATCTCCCGCCTGAGACCCTGTCACAAGTTGAGCATATGCGTCTCGCATCGCTCTTGCGCGACCCATCTGAATCTCTGTCGATCAGTACACGGCCCGTGTGGATGTAAGACTGCAAGGCACACGGACCTCAATAGCCTTCCGCCGCCCGTAATTGAGGTTCTTAAAATGAACGGATGAATCCACGAGGGTGTAAGGTACTGCAGGAGCGGTCCGGCCTTTCAAATCTGAAACATTAACGTACGATCGTCAGTAAGTAGTTGCCGAGTTTCAATCCTGAGCCACAACACTCACCCCCTATTGTCAAGGGGAACTTGGGTAACAGAGACTTCAGTCGCAGAATATGTACTGATAAATGTGACGTGAGCATGATTCTCCATACGGGTGGATGTCCGCCCACCAGCTTCCACTTTCTTCTCCGGCTTCGCCGCTGCAACAACAGGCTGTAAGATGCCGTCCCATGGAACCTCTTCGGTATATTCCTGTGCAACAAGCAACTCCGTGTGGTGATCCAGCTCGACATCAAACACTTGCTCATCACCGAGAACAGCGGTTGGGGAGCGCATAGGATCGAGCTGTGCGTTTCCGTATCAACAGACCAAGTCACATCGATGCAGTGCGGCAGTCTTACCTCTACCCAATGCTCAATCTCGGTTGCGGGATTCATACCTCCCGCCCATGTGAACACGAGCCGTGCCAAAAATGGCGTGTCGGTAGTACTAGTGACGATGTAAGGTGGATCCTTGACTATGATGGGGGTGGTCAGGGAAGCCGGTGGCGGATCAATTACAGAAGATATCTGCACTTCCTGCAAGACTGATGAAAGAGGAAGACTCTGCGGGTGGCATTAGTACTTACATGCGAACACACGCGGGAGTGACTTACATAGGATGGCGAGCGTATCACAAGCCTCCAGTGGTGCGTGTGAGTGGCATTTTCGCCCACACGATGCTCTTGAGAAACATGAGTATATGCTTGCCAGAATCAATCGAGTGAGTCTGACCTGGATGGACAAACCGACTATAATCTGCAACATGCACCCTTGCAACCATGTGGAACCGTGTCCTAGAGAGCACTGAAATGGCATCGGCCGGAGATGACTTGACCGCATCATAACGGGCAGCGTTGGCTTCGGAGCTTGGAGGTGCAACAACCTCATCCAGCTCTTTTCGAGCCGCGTTGCGATGAACGTAGAGCTTGCGCCAACTCGTCTTGTGTCCAGGATGCTGGAGCTCGATGTCGACTTGATCGTGGCCGTGGTCGACACGAACGTTGATGCACCGTCTCTTGGCCACTTTACCCAAGAAAGGAGCCAAAGCGGGCGAGTCCGCATGGTAGCCCAACGTACGTGTAACATGTGTGCTCGTCGGAGCAGGCTCAGCCGGCGACGAAGCCTGCTCGGCTTCCTTTTGCGACGGCGCGTCCTCGCTGACAGCACGAAGCTTAGGAAGAGGAGGAGGAGCGGTCGTCGGCGCCGGCTTTCCGCTTTGCCCTCCCGCCCCGACCGCGATCTCGAAGAGCCGCTTCAGACTGGGCAGGCTGACGCCCCAATCTCGATCCCGTTCGCGACAACCCACTCCCTGTCGCCCTCCGACACGAGCACGGCGCAGTTCTGCACGCATTCGTCGTGCGAGCCGTACTCGACCTGGTGTCGGATACGGCTGTGGTTGAGCAGTCCTTGGAGGTTGGAGAAGTCGGAGCGAGCGCAGTGTGGGCAGGCGAGCTTGGCGACTTCGGGAGGGTTGACAGAGGTATCGCGGATGAATATGAGACGTTTCGGGGGTGCGTGAGGTACACGGGCAAGGCCACGAGTACGAGTTGACCGCGAAGATACCTTTGAGGACTCGACAGGTACAGAGGGAGGGGGAGGAAGGACCGGTGGTGCGGGCTGAGCAGAGGGCTGAACAGTGGAGAAGAGCCTGCTTTCTCGGCGGAAGACGATGTTGCAAGGAGCTTCAACTGCATCCAGGGCTTCCAGAGAGACAGTACGGAAGTCGCTCGAAGCTTGTGGAGCGTGAGGGAGAGGGCATCGACTTGGGAAGAACGGACGAACCGTAGTTACCACTCTGTCGAAGAGATTCCTGCAGCAGATGAGCCCATTCGATACGTAACTGTATGGTTTCTGCGAGGCGGTTCCTAAGAGCGATTTCAAGGTCGATCTCTTCCAAAGTTATCTGTCGACAAGTCGGCTCATATTCTGTAGGGCGATTAATGGAGGTGCAGTAAGACTTACGAAGGCAATCACAGCGCACCTGAGTATCTTCGTCGCTTCGTTGGTCTATAGTCGTCTTCAGTTGGAATGTTGTCTTCTGGGCTCGTTGGTCTTGATGAGGTGGGGTCGGATGGCATGCAAGGCTGAAGCGTGTGGCTGGACGGTTGATCTATGCTATGGATGTTGTTTCCGAAATATCGAGATTGGCAGCGATGTTCGGGGAAGAAGGGGCATGCACAAGAGCATGAAAAGCGCGAGGAAGGCAAGTCGAAATCTGGGCTCTGCACCGACTCCGAGAAACTCGGGGAGAAAATTGGCGCGCGGAGCAAAGCGTGACTGACGCGCTACGTCACGTATCCGTCACCTGCGCCCGAGGCCTCGACGCGTCAACGAAGTTCGTGGGTCTCTCGATCGGACCCCTCTCTCACTTGCTCTACTTCGACCTTTCTGCGCACTCCGTGTATCGCACAAAGCTACAGCTCTGGGTGTCACTTAACGAGATGGGTATCAAAGGTCTCACCGCCCTTCTCGCGGAGCACTCTCCGAAAGCGTTCAAGGTGAGCACTGTTCTCTTCTACTGCGAGACCATGCGCTGAGTTTGTGAGTAGGAACATGAAATGAAGACCCTTTTTGGGCGTAAAGTTGCCATTGACGCGACCATGTCCATGTACCAGTTCCTCATCGCCGTACGCCAGAAAGACGGAGAGATGTTGACGAACGATGCAGGAGAGACCACTAGGTGCGAAGCAAGCACGCAGGCCATTTCCGTTGGGCTTAACCATATGTCTTCAGTCATCTTATGGGATTCTTCTATCGGACAATACGAATCGTGGAGAATGGAATCAAACCAGCGTACGTGTTCGATGGAAAGCCTCCAGACTTGAAGTCCGGTGTGGTGCGTACATGCTCGCCAAGTGGCTGTACTGCATCATTCACGATTGTGACAGCTTTCAAAACGGTTTGAACGGCGGGAGGAAGCCAAGGAAGACGGCGAAGAGGCCAAGGAAACTGGTGCGTCACATTTACTTCCCCCTGCAAGTAGCGGTGCCGACACGGTAATCTGCTCTAGGTACCACTGAGGACGTGGACCGCTTCTCGCGCCGTACGGTGAAAGTCACAAGGGAGCACAACGAAGAATGTCGGCGGCTGCTTGGACTCATGGGCATCCCGTATGTAGTGGTGAGTCCGCAACATCTCCATGTCTTCGCACCGTCACCGAGTCGCCTTCCATCGTTACAGGCTCCTTCAGAGGCCGAGGCGCAGTGTGCAGAGCTTGCGCGTGGCGGCAAAGTCGACGCCGCGGGCTCGGAAGACATGGACACCCTCACCTTCGGCTCCCCGATCCTGTACCGTCATCTCACCTTCTCCGAGGCTCGCAAGACGCCAATTAGCGAGATCAACCTGCCGAAGGCGATTGAAGGGCTGGAGATGGACATGTCCCAGTTCATCGACCTGTGCATCCTACTCGGCTGCGACTACCTCGAGCCCATCAAGGGCGTTGGCCCAAAGTCTGCGCTGAAGCTCATCAGGGAGTTCGAAACGCTGGACAAGGTGGTTGAGCATCTGAGAGAGAAGTACGTGATCTATCTTGTTTCGTATAGAATGTGGTCTGACCAGCAGTACAGGATGGCGGAGAAGGAGGAAGCAGCTGAGGAGGGCAAGAAGAAGAGGGGTGGAATCCATGTCCCTGACGAGTGGCCACATGAAGCTGCGAAGCAATTATTCCTAAAGCCTGACGTTGAGCCTGCGGATCAGGTCGAGGTACGCATACCAACTTACGCTGTTGGCGTGCATATATTGATGGAACCTCTCAGCTGGAGTGGAAAAGTCCGGATATCGACGGTCTCGTTGACTTCCTTGTGAAGGAAAAAGGTTTTAAGTACGTTTCTCTATAACTGGTTTCGGAGTCGAATGCTCATCTTCTACCCCCACAGCGAGGAGCGCGTGCGCAGAGGTGGTGAAAAGCTGGCGAAGTTCATGAACGCCAAGCAGCAAGGTCGTCTGGACGGGTTCTTCACGGTGAAACCTAAGGAGGCCCCAGCGAAGAAGGACAAGGCCCCAGAGAAAGGCAAAGGCAAGGGAACGAAACGCAAGGTACCACTCTCCTTAAAAGCACCATCATCACGGTCTAACACTACCACTACAGGCTGACGAGAAGACGGAGAAGGCCTCCAGCTCCAAAAAAACCAAGAAGAAGTAGGAGTTATCCAGCTTACCACTCTGCTTTCGCGCTGTTCACTGCGCCGTGCTATCGTTGGGACATACCGGCTATCATATCTTCGTCTTCGTTTGCATATCCCATTTGTTGTATCACTAGCGTCATCTCTAATGCATCGATCCTCGCCCGAAAAAATGTGGAATCTCGTCTGATAGCAAGCACAAAACGACTGAACCGCTGCGCTACTTCTTCGTATTCAACTTCGAAATCGCCTTCCCACTCCTGACTCTCTTCTTCTGTTTCGCGCCCTCCTTCGCACCACCCTTCTTGTCGTTCGGCCGCTTGCGCACGCGCTCCCGGTCCACCTGCGACTTCACGCCCTTTTCGGCGAGTGCCTTGCCGCGCTTCTTCGCCAGTCGACGAGCAAGACGGTCTGGATCGGTCGCCTTCGCCTTCTTGCGCTCCTCCTTCGAGAGACCGACAAGCTTCTGCCCGAGAGCGGGGTTGCCCCGCGGTAATTGCCTTGATGCAGGTTCGAAACGAGGTGGTGGTGGTGGCCTGGAGGAGCCTGCGTGGGGATTCTTGGAAGAAGTCGCAGAAGCAGCACCGGTGCGAGGTTGCCGTGCCACACGCAGTTTGGGACCGCCAGGAAGGGTCTTGCAGCGTTGTACGCGAAGCTTGCGTTTGGCGAACTTCAGCTTTGTTTGGTCGAGAGCGAGGATCTCGTCTACGCATTCTCGGTCCTGCATCGGATTGTAAGCATAATTGGGGAGGACGAAGAAAATCACTCACCACAAACTGAACGTACGCGAAACCCTTCCCGAGCTGTGTGTCCTTGTCACGTACTATGCGAACGCGCTTGACCCACGTTTGAGCCTTCTTCCCGACTTCCTGATTTTCATCTTCATCCTCGCCGTCACCCTCGCCGTCACTCTCCTCGTCGTCTTCCTCATCCCGCACGTTCTCGCCGGCTTTTTGCTTTCCCTTCGTTCCGGGCTCTCCCCTCTCCGCCTTCACAATAGCCTCGAAGAACGTTCTCAAAGCCTCCTCCTTGCTCGCGAAGTCCAGATTCCCCACAAACACCGTCGCCTTCGGGTCCCCGGCCATCCCACTGTCACCCGTCGTACTCTCCTCTGCCCTCGGCGCTGTTCCCCTCTTCACGATGTCCGCGCGCAGCGTGCGCCCGAGGAACACGCTCCCGTCCGCCTTCTCAGCGCACTCTTGCGCCGCCGTGTACGGGTCCATCACTGGTGCCAGCGGGGGCACGTTCGTGGGGCGCCGCGCGAGCGCGGCCGCAGACGGCGGGAGCGCGAAGACGACGTACGCGTTCACGGCGTCGACCTGCTCGTGGATCTCGTGCTTGATGAACGCGACCCGCTTCTTCTCCTTCGGGGTCAGGTACTGCTTGGGGGCCGCCGTCGCCGCCTCGTCCGCGTCGCGCCAGGACGCGGCGCGCTCGCGGTCGTGCTCGCGGGTCTTGGGTTTGGGCTGGGGAGCTTTGGACTTGCCCTTGTCGTCGTCGGCGGGGAGCTCAGACGTCGGGTTCTTGAACGCGACGGAGCGGAAGCGGACGGACTCGATTTTGGCGGAGGGGACGAAGGCGAGGAGGTGCCGCTTGAGCTGCTTTTGCGCCGGCTGGCCAACCCCAGGAAAGTGTGTGTTGGGGGGCACACGTGCGGAAAAGAGACGGACGGACGTACCTGCGACCTGGCCACCTCGACCGCGACGTTTCCGACGAATATTGTCCGCGCATCGCGCTGCTCCGCCATCTCTTCGACGGGCACGTCGTTCCTCTTCCCGCTGACGGCAGTTTTCGCGGACGCGCCTTTCAGCAGCGACTCATGCATCATTTTCGATGGGTCTCCCTCATCGTCCGAGTCGCTCGAGTCCGCGTCGTGGTCGTTTATCCGTTTGCCATCATCATCGCTCTCGCTCTGCGCGGAGCCGGGAGCATTTTCGTCCACTTCATCCGGCTCCGACTCGTCTTCCGAGTCCTCTTCACTGCTTTCCGGTTTCTTAGGCTTCGCAGATATAGACTTGGCAGATTTTGATGAGCCTAGATGCATAGAGTTCGATAGGCATCGGAGGCACCGGAGAAGAAAAGAGGGACGTACGTGATGCATCTGGTTTGGACCGCTTCGCATTGCCTTTGGGGGCGTCCGCAGCTTTGCGCTTCTTGTGCGAGAGCGATGCGGCAGCGTCAGCAGCGGCGGGCGTACTTGATGCAGTGATTGTGGAAGGATGTGGCACCTAGGGAGCATGGCACTCAGGAAAAGTCTGTTGCACAAAGGAGCGGAACGAACGGGAGCCGTCGAGCGGAAGAGGTGATCGAGCCCTTGATCTATGTTTTTCGCCTTTCCCTTGCTGGTTCCCGGAAGGAGGAATGACGAGAGACTCATGCTGGGCTGAGACGGCACGGCGGGACGGAAGGAAAGGAGGCGTCTTCAGTGCTGGGGCAAGGACGCAGGATGTTTCCTAGACGCTCGCTGACCCGATCGGGCCGTGCCACGAGGCTACGGGCCGTCCACGGTTCATCGAACCAACCGATAGCCCCGACATCTCACCCAGATGCCTGATCCCAATTTTCGAAAAAGTGCCGAAAATGTCCTCGGGGATCAGGCCTCCCGGCGACCCTGTTTTGGTCGGACGGCTACAGGCCTCGGCCGTCCGGAGCCTAATTTGGTCGGATTTTCGGAACAGGCCTCCGGAGGGCCTCAAAATGTCCGGATTCCGCTCGAACAGGCCTCTGGAAGGTGAATTTTCGTCCAGGAAACGTCGGAGATTCTCAGACGCGTAGAAGATACATTGAAGAGTCTTAGAAACTTGTAAATACAGTAGATCGTTGACGAGAACATTTGGGGACATAGACTCAAGGCGACTGTAGTATAAGCGCCCTTGTGCTCCGCCCAGTGCGTCCATGCGTTTCTCCCCTCCCCTGATTCCTCTACGTTGGCCCCTGCTCTCGCCGACGTTCGCCCTCGCCGCGCTCGTGACTGCGCTACATGTACGCCTGCAACACGCCAATATCTGTGGACGACTAACGTCGCGCTGAGCCACTCCGCGCGAGAGTGCGTCGCGAGCGCGAGCGTGAGCAGCGTGCGCAGCGGCAGGTAGTGATTGTACGCGTGCCCGGAGCGCGTGCTCGAAATCTGCTGGACCGACGACCTGGTGGACAGCTGGATGCCGTGGGGACTGCGGAGGGTCTCTAGCGGGGAGGGTGAAGAGGCTGGTGAGGGCGTTAGATTGGCGTTGGAACTTGGGGGGGAGGTCTTCGCCCGTCGTCGATGGCCCCGAGGGTGAGCACATCATCACTTTGAATGCACAGGTCTCCATGGGTACCCGATAGTCCACCATGCGGGTGAGCGAGTTGGGAGAGCAAGTCCCGCACCTATACCGAGAGAGGGCAAGAGACCCTTGCCCATCAACCTGCCTCCTACTCTTGAGCTCGATTTACCCGCGCTTCCTGGGTCCTCGGCCAACTTTTGAACCGCCTCCCACACCCTCTCATTCTCGTTCTCACCCGGAGTGGAACAAACGAAATCTGTGGCATACAGACTGCACCCGGCACGCGGTCAAGCTGCCGACGGCGCCTGGTACGTCGATCCCTGGAAGTAAGCCGTCTCAAAGGCATATGCTGGCTCCGGTGAGGTTGGGTTTCAGCTCGCTATATTTACTTGCAGGCAGTAGAATATCATTATAAACAGTTCAATCAATGCAGTGTTTTTGGTGCACGCACGGCGGCTCACATATGTAAGGCAGGCAGGAGAGACGCTCGAAGATCCGTAGCCCAGTCGCCCACTCCGGCTGACCTTCCGGCCGGGTTGAGGATCAGGCCTCCGGGAGCCCGCACACTGATGGTCGGATGATGGCTCAGGCATAGGCCGGCCAAAATCCGAGAAAATGTCCGACAAGGCCTAAGCGCCTACAGGCATTGAGCCCGCGAAATCGCCATCAATGTCCGGATTCGGCTCAGGCATTTGGGTGAGATGTCGGGGGTCCTGGCATAGCATGACCTCGACTGGGTCCTAGGTCGCTAAGCCTTGTACTCCACGGAGCGCCCATCTCAAGCTCGTTGAACAAAGCCGCCGCAAAAAGACTAAAGTTGATTGCACAGTTGCTAACATAAAAACCAGTTCCATCATATCACGCCAGCATCAAGGCCAGGCAGTGAATGCAACACGGCTCCATTTCGCTGCAGTGGTTAGCATTCAATATCACAGATTGATTCAACCCCTGCTGTGCTGGAAAGTTCGATATACCAAACTAACCTCCTCTGTTCGCATCACCTCGCAGCTTGTTCCGGCGGAAAGCAATGTACCAGTCATGTCTAGTCGGAGCTTGCAGATAGGCGTAACAATGTCTCGTCTTCTGGCGTCGGCTACACGCTCTTCACAGAAGTACCGGCACACGGCCGCAAGCGCCCATAGTTGCCCTCCGCGGTTGTCCATGCTCCCTACAGCAGGCGACTGCGAGGAGCGAAGCAAACACAGGTCACCCCTGGGAATTCGTAAGCCTCGAGAAAGCAGTACGCGGAGCCCCGAGGGGAGCACAGAAAGTTCTCACTGCACCAGTGACGTGATCACAAAATTGTGTTCCACAGTCGATCGGCGCGCGGGCGGCGGCTCGCACGCCAGTGAAGGCGAAGCGAGAGGGGTATATAAACCTCCCCGGGTCCGCGACACTTCCCCAACCGTCCCCTCGCCTCGTCTCGTTCATCCGGACCTGAGTGCTTGTCAACGCGACTCTTCGTCTTCATCCACCTCCCACCCACGCACCAACTCACCAAGATGTCCAGGCTCACCATGTTCTCCCTGTTCACCTTCATGCTCTCCCTCTTCGCCATTGTCTCTGCTTTCCCTCTCGTCGTTCGTGATGTCTTCGTGCCCCCTGTCACAAGCCCGACCTCCGGTGACGTTTGGATTGTCGGCACCCAGCAGACAGTGACTTGGTACGTCTATTTCTGCGCGCGACCGGACAATACCAGCGCTGATGTTGCTATTCTTCCTCCATGGATAGGGATATTTCGAACGCGCCCCAGCAAATTACGAACCCCAAGGGCGAAGTGGTCCTCGCGAAGGGCGGCCTTCTGGACATCGGTGAGTCTGGGATAGAACACGCAAGGCATCCAGGTGTTGACTCTCATGCGTATAGACCACCCTTTGGCTTCCGGCTTCGACATCTTGGATGGCTCCGTGAACGTGACTGTCCCTGAGGTGGATGCTGGCACGGACTACACTATCGTTTGTGAGTTGATCGAGTCCTCGCACACCTCGCGGCTTTACTCACCGCGTTTCTAGTGTTCGGAGACTCCGGCAACGATAGTGCCAATTTCACTATTATCAGCGCCGCGATTGGCAATTGATGAGTGTGTCTGGACATTTGACTGCACGATTTGATGAACCTCCATGACACACCTTACGTTACGAGCCGGATCGTTCTGGACTCATTCGACGACATGTTCGTAGGATAGTCTTTATAATCGGATTTAAATCGAATACAAGTCTACGATATGCCGTTGCGAGAGCTGCTAGTCGAAGTAACCCAAGAGGCTCAGCCGACGCCATGCGACGCAGCTGAGGTTGGACAGTGCAAATGACTTAGAGTCGACGGATCTGATGCAGCGAAGAGAGTCAGCAACAGCCACCAAACACCATCATGTAAATGAATTGAAGTCTCAGCAAGTGCTATTGGTCGTCACACCCGTTCGACAGTGTCGAGACGGGTTGGGCTCATTAAATCATTCGTTTTGTGAAATCATAGACGATGGCGAGAAACAAATACTAGGTACACTCACTTATTCATTCAATCAAGACCATGCCAGAGACCACAGCAAAGGGGAACGAGACGAGACAAGGGAAGAGAGGGTGGAGGGCGAGTGTGATGAGATCAGACAAGATGCAAATTTGACGAACGGCGCCAACTTCCAAAGGTCTTGCATCGCGCTCACGTGATGTCGTCGCGCTACGCGAGTTCCCGCGGTTCAAAGAGCCGAGCGCAACGAGCCCGTCGTTCGAGTCCGTTAACACCTCAACGCACTCCGTGTTGTCTCGCCCGCCGCCTCAGTACATCAAGATCCGCCTCTCAGGCGGAATTGCACACCTAAAATGTCTTCATCAACAAGCAAGATCGCTCGCCCGGCACCGTTCACTCCCAAGCGCAACCTCTCCCTCGCCGGTGGCGACGATGACTCCCGCCTCCCACGCTCGACAACACCCAGCCTGCTCAACACCACCAAGAAGTACAAGGCCCCGCTCTCTGTCGAGTCCCGCACTCGTAACAAACCCGGTTCCATCTCCGTCCCCCAAACACCCTCCCGCAGCAAGAGCCGCGATGGGTCGCTAGGCCGTCCCAAAACGCCAGTCTCTCCGCGAAAGGGGTCAGAAAGCCCGTTCCTCATGCCGAATGTGAGCGAGATGGACGTGAGCCGTGTGGATCCCGAAGAGGCGTTGGTCGACTTCGAGAAGGTCACCGAGGCTGGGGACATCTCAGTGGATGAGGTTGAGGCTGTGTTGGGTTCAGATTACGGAAAGGAGGACAAGGTGCTGGTGTCTGTCAGGTGAGTAATCTGCTCTCTTTCTACAACCACGTTAGGTGTATATTCCGGTGCTGACATTGGTCTACAGAGTTCGGCCCTCGAACAACCCCTCGGCCTGGGATCTCAGTACCTCAACAAGTCCGAAAACAATCAAGCTCCAACGAGAACACGCGAAGACTGCCGCGACGGTCTCTCAAGACTTCCGCTTCGACGAGGTCCTCACCGGCTCCGAGAACAAGCCCGTCTATAACGCCGTTGCTCGCAGTCATGTCTGTGCAGCCATGGACGGATTCAACGCCGTCATCTTTGCGTACGGGCAGACGGCCAGTGGCAAGACATTCACACTCGTGCGTTAGCCCTCCCCTGTTGCATGCTGCCCAGTATCGATGATCGCTCGCCCGAGCAGTCCGGAGATGAAGACCAGCCCGGTATTATCCCGCGCGCCATGAAGGACGTCTTCGCGTACATCAAACGCCAGCCCTCGCGCGAGTACCTTCTCCGTTGCTCCTACCTCGAGATCTACAACGAGGCGATCCACGACCTCCTCGCCCCGCCGTCCTCCTCCGTCTCGCAGCCAGTCCAGATTCAGGGCTCTGGCGCGAACGTCATCCTCACCCCACTCCGCGAGGAGGTCGTGACGTGCCTCAAGGGCGTGCACGAGGTCCTGCAGCGGGGTGAAGGCAACCGGCGCACGGCGAGCACGGACTGGAATGAGCGCAGCAGTCGCAGTCACAGCGTCTTCCGACTCGTCATCGAGAGTAGGGAGCGGGGGAGCGGTGATGAAGTGCCTAGTGGGCGGACGACGCCTGGCTTCAGGCCACCCACACCTGGTGGCCCGCGGCTGCAGGCGAGGGGTGGGAGGACTGTTCAGACCTCTGTGCTGGTACGTTTTATGTCTGCTCGGGGATGTTGTATCAAGTCTAATGAGCTGCTGCAGAGCTTGATCGATTTGGCGGGCTCAGAGAAAGCAACATCTGACAAGGAACGCACAAGGGAAGGCAAGTACATCAACACCAGGTCAGTAACACAAGCCCCTGCGTCAGCATGCGTACTTACGGCTGCACAGTCTGCTCACCCTGGGCTCGGTCATTTCCACCCTCGCCGAGAACTCGGCGAAGGGCAAGAGGTGCGTGCTCTCGAAGGAGCCTGGACGCGCCCCCGCTGATCATGACCTCACCCGCAGCGACCACGTTCCGTTCCGCAACTCGAAGCTGACCCGCATGCTCCAACCGTCTCTCTCCGGCAACGCCAGGATATCCGTCATCGCCACCATCAACCCCGACGCGAGCGCCGTCGCCGAGTCGACGAGCACCCTCCTGTTCGCGCAGCGCATCAAGAAGGTGCAGCTCCACGCGCAGAAGAAGGAGGTCGTCGACACCGACGCGCTGCTCGAGCGCTACCGCAAGGAGATCGAGGAGCTCCGGAAGCGGCTCTCGGAGAAGGAGTCCGACGCGGCGGGCCCCGCGGGCAAGTCGCGCCGGCTGTCCGCGCGCGAGCAGCTGGACGAGAGCCTGGCGATGCACAACCTGAACGCGCGCATCAAGCAGCTCACGAAGCTCATCCTCACCTCGCAGACGGTGGACGAGAACAGGGGGGACGAGTCGCGGCCCGCGAGCCCGGTCAAGGTCGACTTCGACATGTCGCCGTACCAGCTCCAGCAGGAGCTGCTCGCGGCGCGCCGGGAGATGGAGACGCAGGCGACGCAGATCCTGTCGCTCGAGGCGGCGCTGCTAGCGCGCCCGCAGCTGCCGCCGGACGCGCCGGAGGGCGAGAAGGACCGGGTGCTGGGCGAGCAGGCGAAGACGATCCGCGAGCTCGAGATCGTCGTGAAGGGGTACGAGGAGAACCTCGGGGAGCCGCTCCGCGCGGTGCGCGAGGACGTCGAGAAGGAGTGGGCGGAGCGGCTCGAGAAGGAGGTGCGGCTCCGCGAGGAGAAGGAGGTGTGGGCGGACGAGCTCGTGAAGCGGCTGGAGAAGGAGCGCAGGGTGCGTAGCTCTCGGGACCCGACGGAATGTGCTGCGCTGACCACATCGCGCGCGCTGCAGACACGCCAGAAGCTCGAGGAGGAGCGCCAGGCGCTTGCTGCGTTCGTGAAGAAGTTCGACTCACTTGGCCTGGGCAGCCCTATCGCTCCTGCGAAGTTCAACCCGCCCATGCCTGCGCCTGGGGGCGCAGCCGCCATCTTCGCGCAGCGTCAGAAGACTAAGGGCTCCTTGCTCAAGGCGGAGAACATTATGTCTCCGCTTGCCGAAACGGACTCTCCGGTCCGACTGGTCGTGGAAAACACGCCGCCGAGTCTCCTCGAAGAGGAGTGGGACGGCGGTGAAGACGACAGTATGGATTTGGAGAAGATGAGCGTGTCCATGTCGCCACCGAAGAGCCCGTTTCTGTCGCGGAAAGGGTCGCAGAGTCCCACGAGGGAGGTGCTAGGACAGAAAGAGAACGTGCCTGTGTAGAGATGTTTTGACTTATTCTGCTGTGTCTTTGGTGCGTCTGCTTTGATCTGGTGTTACAATCTCCAGCTGACTCTGTCGGCAGCTGAGGTGCATTCCGTGCGCCGCGCGCCATATGTACACTATACCCTGCGCATACTGACCATGATGTACGATTCCGTATTTTACAAGTATCACAACACCTACATGTCTTCCTCCCATCCTCCAACCCATGGACGCCACCCAGTCATGCACTGCTCTTGCCAGGCCACTTCATCATGCATGCTGTCTCCTCCCTGCTTGCATCCTCCATGGATAAATTCAACGCGTGCTCATGCCCCTCAACCATCTCGAAGCCCCACTTCCTGTAGAACCCGATCGCGCGCTCGTTCTTCTTGAAAACCGTCACCCAAAGGCCCCCCGCGAACTCCGCCTGGACCGCCTTCATCAACAGGCCCCCATAGCCCTTCCCGCCCTCCGACGCCTTGACGAAGAACATGTCGAGCTCGTCGGCGTCCCCCGCCGGGCCGCCGTCGGGCTTGACATTCCCGTACCCGAGCAGCGCGCCCGTCGCGGGGTCCTCGAGGACGTACGCCTCGCAGGACCGCGGCGGGAAGAGGCGCTTGCGCAGCGAGGCGGCGACGAGGTCGAGCGCCGCGTACTGGGGGTCGGTGGAGAAGGTGACGCCGGGGATGGAGAGGTCGAGGGAGTGGACGAAGAGTTGAGTGACTTCGTCCACGTCGGTGTCCGCGATCTTGCGCACGGTGCGCGAGGAGAGGATCATGGTGCGCGAGGGTGTGCTTGGCTGTGGCTGGCGTTTGGATGCGGGCTTAGGTGCGAGGCGTACTTGGGGGAAGGACGGCGAGATGTGCGTTCGGATATGTCGTCCATGCTCGCGCGCGGCACGCGTCGCAGTTGCTGCGACCACGGACCGGAACGCGCTGCGCGACTGCGATGATGGTGGCGTGCGCGCGCAGCGATACGGGCCGCAGCCGGCTCGTAGCACAAGGAAGAAGACTGGAGCGGATCGAGCAGGAAGCGGCAGTGTGCATTGTGCAGGCGGGCGCGATGGGCGGTGAATGGGTCAGATAAGTAGGGGATTCGGTTTTTGCCGCGTGCGGCAGGCCTGAGGCCTCTGAGGGCCTGAACGCTCTGAGTCATTTTTTCAGCCTCTGCTCCCCTTTTCCTTTGTTCTCGTCTGCTTGTATCTCGCTCACGGCCGCCGCAGTTTGCGCCCGCGGTGCCTCTCGTACCAAGCTCGCAACCCTTCGCGAGCTCAACCCGGCGTCGGCGTAGCGTCCTTCAGCGCTTACAGCTTCATTGTTCCGCGTCTCGTCTCTCCCCGACTTCGTCATCAACGTCTTTCCATCTCTGTGCATCCTCTCTTCCCCTTCTGCCCGCATCGTCGACCCGCGCTCTAGCGCCGGCATCTGCTCTAAACGCTACAGGGCCAGCCAGCGCGCAATTGCCTCTGTTGATTGCAAAGCCAGGATCGGCACATGTAAGTACACGTGCAGAGCGCCATTCGTAGTGTATGTCCATGCGCACTTCAACTGAATAGTATCACCGACTTCAAAGAGACGTAAGGCTATAGTCGATATGGACAAGCGTGACGCGAAAAGTCACGAGTGGCGCGTACAGTCACAGCTGGTCACACATGTTGCCAAAAGCAACTTCGGCTGCTCACTTTCGCCCAAGAGCATTCGGGATCTCCTTCAACCACACTGCGACGGCGACGTCCACCTACGCCACCTTGTCGCCCATCATGCATCAAGAACGGCCACTTCCACCCCGCCAGCGCACGACGGGACCGGGCGCGATCGCCTCGAGCGCCATGCCGCCGTATTCTCGAGTGCGCTCCCGCACGGAGTAGGCCGTGCTGGGCTGGCTCGGCTGCGAGAGGATGATGGGGAGCGCGAGCAGGGAGAGTGCGTGCGGCTCGAGCGCGGCTCTATGCTCAGCGCTCAGCGTCCGAGCCTGCGAGCACGAGCTGCGGGGTCTCGGGGTAGGTCGAGTCGATGTAGTGGGTGATCTCACCAGAATCGGAGGCGGCGTATTGGGGGTTTGGGTCGTAAAGGGTTTCCGCGCCAGTCTTTGGTGTGCGCCGCTTCCGGATGAGGGCGCCATGATATCGGGGTACTCGACCCATAGGGGAACTGCTTGTAGCTGCCGGCGTGCGGGGGGAGGTGAGTGCACAAGGGCGTCTCAGGGGCGCTGGGTTACGCTCACGGAGCCTTCCAGGTGTTCGGCGACCACGCCTTGCCAGGTCCGTTTCCGGGAACGAGACGGCGCATCTGCCTGAACGAACCAATTGGTGCGGAGTTGAATCGCTCGGGGCGCAATCGAGTATACAACGCGCTGTCGGATTGCAAGCCAGTGGGAGTCGGTCAGGTGAGAGCGTCTCCGCGGGCATCCTCGGCCGCTGCTTGCGCACGCCCTTAAGTTCTGATCATTGTTTTGTGACATTCAGCGCACCACAGGAAGTCGGAGCGCTGCCGAAGCTGTGGGGATCGACGAACAGGATCTGATTCCCTTCGTCATGCTCACATGGCCGTGAACTGTCGATCCTAAGGAGCTTGGCGGGCGCACCGCCGGCACGGCCAGTTGAGACTCAGAAGCCCTACAAGCGGTGCAGATATGTGGACGCTCGGGGAGGTGTTCGCTGAAATCGGGGGCTCGGGTTAAGCCGAGAGGACGCGCGAGCTGTGCAAAGTCCGGATGAGGGGTCTGGGAGGGTCTGGGCTGGGCTGATGCAAGGTTGGCGCATTTCGCCAGTGTGGGGGTGTGTTTGTCGGGCGCAAACTTCTCTTTTGGACGCATAAAGACCCCATGAACTTTCCTGCACGCACCTTTGCTGTGCAGACCCGATTGGCGGTGCTGTGAGACATACGTGATTTCCGACGTCTGTGGTTCACCTTGGTTCATTCGGCACATCGCCTGCGGCCTCACACCGCTCCTTCGCCTGATAGCCGGGGAGCGCGCCCTGTGCGAACGCCGGCTTACAGCTGGTGAGTGGTAACACATAGTTGATAGAGACCTGCGTATGTGCGATGTCTCTCCGTTTGTTACCAGCCCAGCTGAGTGCAGGGGTCGCTGGCGCGCAGGAGTGGGTTTGATGATGTGCCAAGTTCCCGCCAACACGTCATAGCCGACTTGAGCGATGGATGTCGAGCCGTCGACCGCACTGCCTCCCCCACGGCCGTCCAGCCCTCTCTGGCCCCGCCCGACATTGCCGCGGGGCCGCTCCTATCCCTTGGGCCCCATATAATTGCGCGCCGGCCACCCTCCTCTCAGGCGCACCGCTCTCTCCTCCCCTCCCGCACCGCCATTCTCCTCCCCGACCCCGACCACAAACGCGCCCCTCCCGCAGAGCAGACCGTTGCACCGACGATGGACGCCAAGGCACCGCCCCCGAACTACATGGCCCCGCCCCCCAGCAGGAAAGCTACCCGCCGCAGCAACCATACGGTGGTCCGACGCCCCAGTACCCCTCGCCGCCGGTTGGGCCGCCCCCGCAGCAGTCTGGGTACTTCCAGGGCGCGATACCACCGCAGGGTCCCGTCGGCGGGTACACCTCCGCGCCGCAGACGGGCATGAACGCAGCTGCAGGGCAGCAGTACCAGCAGCAACGTGCGTGCCTCTTTCCCCTCTCTGTCGTCCGCGTTCTCGCCCCCGTCATCGTTGGCTTGTGGCGAGGATGCCCCGTCGATCGCGGTAAAGCGCAGGCCGCACAGACGAGCGCCTCTCCCTCCCCGTCCATGTCCTCCGCATAGCAGCTGACGCGCGTCCCGTCGTGTCTTTCCAGTGTTCGCGCTCTGCGCGCAAGGCCAGCACGACGTGACGACCAAGTACGGCATCGCGGGCATCATCACCGCCATCGCCTGCTTCCCGTGCGGCCTCATCGCGCTCTTGTGAGTCTCGACTCTCGCCCGCCCGCCCTGCCAAGCCCTCGCTGATCCGCTCGCACAGCCTCGACGTCGAGAAGCGCTGCGTGCGCTGTGGCCAGCGCGTTGGCTGAGCGTTGAGCCGCCTGTGCCCCCACGTTCCTAGCTGCCCGCCACCATCCGAATTATGATATCCTACTCCATAAATAGGCTTGCCATCTATTGTTGTCCCTCGACGTCCCCCCACGGTTGTACCCTACACACGCACACCTACGCACACGCTCTACTGGAATGGCTTTCCCGCATCCCCCATGGACAACTGCGCGCGTGCGCGGCCGGTGCTTGAACGCTCGCGAGCATCAGCCCGCGCCCGCCACCCGTCGACGTCGTCGCGAACGCACGCCGAGGCCTGGCATTTACAGCCGTTATCAGAACGATAGGCCTGTTTGAAAAAATTCTCACACAGAGTAAATCAAGCGGAGTCACATTTTTTGACAGTTGCGAGGCTTAAGCGCTTACCGGTGGGTAGCGAGTCGGACTCGGAGCGACCTGTTCGCGCGAGAAGCGATGTCCGCATAATGTCGGTAATGGCGGAGTCTGGTTTGAGTTCAAAACTCTTACGTGTGATTTTTTGACCAACAGGCCTATCGTTCTGAGAACGGCTGTAAACGTTGTACGGCAATCTTCAGTATTTGCAAAGCTCCGGTCAATCCGGAGGCTTGCAATGCGACAGGGGACGTGCGCCACCGAGGCCTTTATCTGCGCCCATCACGGATGGTCGCGAGCGGCATGCTGAGGTCCTCCCGGCGGGATGAAGCCGTCCGCCGGGGGCGCGTTGTGATATCGTTTCAAGGATCTGCGGACATCTTGCCAACCTCCGCGCGCGCGATGCGTGTGTCCGCTGACGTGCGCGCCGGTCCCGCTTGTGAGTGGGAGGAGTAATGCGCGAGTGGACACAAGGGGGCGCCGCGATAGTCAAGACCCGTCATTCAACGTCCAACGAGAGACACCCGCGCCGTCGTCTCGACAGCGGCGACCAAATGCTAGCGGCAGTGGCAGCGGCGCGCTCAGCGCCCGCACCTGGGGCGCTCATACATCAATTTCAAAGTTCGTCCGCATCCGCGCCTCATCACGATTGTTGAATATTTACGACGACCGCGGGCGTGGTATGCGAGGAAGTCGTGCGCTGCGGTTATCCCGTAAGCAGTGCCGCGCGAACGTACTTGGTGACGGCCGGAGAGCGGACGAATGTTACGGCGGGGGCGCCCAGGCTTGAGCTTGAAGCTTGAGGACACAGCGTTTGATCAGTGAATTAGATGCTGTATCAAACTTTGGGAGCCGGGGCGGTGCGGTTCCGGTGCCAGGGACCGATCGAGCGGAGGCTGTTGCGCAAGATCGGAGCCTGGAGGAATTTACTCAGTGGTATAATGGGACAAGAGGCCCATACCAGACTTCGGCGGAGCGAGAGAACATTGTATGTAGTATATGGACAGCCATTTGGAGGTTGCTGTTGTCCGCCGGCGCGCGCAATTGGGGCGAAGCGATGCTATCTGTTCCGGACAAACCTTGAGGTAAACCAGCGGCGAACCGCATCGAGACAAATAGTCGCCTCGCGAGCACCGCAGCTAAGTAAACCGAATCTTCAGGTGGTGTCTTCTAGCGGGTGAATGATGATCCGTTAGATGGAGGGGGTGCATCTGGAGTCAAGAAGAGACAAGACGATCAGTTCGCCAATCAACATTGTGGTTTTGATCCTCAAGGAGGACGCGATGCGTTGAGGGCTGGATGCAACAGGTCCGGCTAGAGATGGCGCCGGCATGCAAGAACATCAAGAAGACGAGTCCACAGAAGGCGTCGGTTGTGATGGGCGGGGGGGTTGGCGCACTGCTGTCGACCCGGTGCAAATCGCGTCCGACCCGCACAAGACGACGAGTGTAATTGGAAAGCGTATAAATGATGCGTGGCTCACGGGCACAGGTGTCCTATGTGTACGCGATCAGCGCTCGCCGCTGGGGGCGTCGGATTTGCGGTGAGACAGTCGGGTAAACGTTCGTTTTCGGCCGGACGGCGAGGGCGGAGTTTGAACCGGCCGTCTCGAGGCAAGTCGAACGTGAAGCTGTGCCGGCCCGGCCCCGAGCTCCTGAGGGTGGGATGTGGAAACCAGTGCGAGAGGAGGGGCGCGGCGAGGAGCTGATTGAAGTACTGCATTTGCTGCCCACGAGGACGGGCGGCCGTGGACATCTGTGTGGTGGAATCCAAACACTGGGCGGTGATTCTGCCGGGTCGTCATAGCGTCCGAATGTGGAGGGATGCTGGCTGGCTTCCGATCACACCAAATCTAGACCAAGCAAATTGAGGGCCCACCCCTCACGCGTATCAGCTGTGCGGTTGCGCGCCATCCGCGGTATAAGAGTGCGGGAGTGTCCAGCGGAGTCCCCCAGACCGGTCCCCGTCTTTCGCCTTTGCCTCCTCAGCTCGTTTTCCTCTTCTCCTTCCCTCGACTCTTCTGTCGCTTCACATATTCGCCTCGCCACCCCCGTTTCTAAAACCACACTACCACAACAATGGACGCCGGCAAGGAGTACCAAGCTCAGCGTGAGTGACCCTTGCCTTCGATGGTCCGTCGACGGCGCCCTGACCCGACCTCGGGCACAGTCATGGGCCAGTGCGCCGCGGGAAACCACGACTACACCAAGAAGTACGGTGTGTGCGGTATCATCACCGCCATCGTCTGCTTCCCCTGCGGTCTCATCTGCCTCTTGTGAGTGTCCTCGCCTGCGCATCGGTGACTGCAGAGACGCTGACCCTTGGCGTGCAGCTCCGACGTTGAGAAGCGTTGCGTGCGCTGCGGTGTCAAGGCTGCATAGGCAGCGGAGGATGGTGTCGTTGTTATCTTGCCCATGGCCACGCACGCGCTCGAGGGCCTCTATCCAGGGTCTGAGGGCGCGTTTGGGATATCAGTACATGTGTCACACTCTTTAATTATTCTATTCAACCTGATCGCGTTATAAGTCGAGGACACGCAGCAAGATTGTGCCTAGGGATGCGGGGTGGAAAGAGACTGATGCGCGGAGGACACGTACACGCTTGGATTCAGTTATGCCTGGGTTAAGATGGCTTGAGATTCGAGGGTCACCGCGGCGCTTTCCCTCCGCGCTTCACGAGCAGACATTCACGAGCAGGAATACTGTTTGAAAGTATGTCAGTGGACGCTTCGACGACGAACACGAAACGACGTGGGTCGGCACCCCGCGAAAAGCGCAATAACTCTAGAGTTTGCGTCGGGACGTACTATGTTGTTCCAATCTGCGCTTGCTACTGCTGACACTGTCTGAAGGTGGATGCGCCCTAACAGTGTCAAATTCCTCAGGTACATGCATCATATGCATGTGAAGCCGCGACGACAGGACATGCACAGTGGACCAAAGTGAGGAGACTCCTATTGGCGGCAAGAGAGAGAGGATGAAATTGAAGTTCGAAAGTCGGCGATCTCCGCTGTATTCACACACTCCCGCAAGCAACCGCCCGCAACGACTCGAGCAACTTCAGGTCTGTCCTTCTCAAACGATGTCCAAGAGACTTCTCTTCTCCTTTGGCACCCTTTCTCTGCAGGCCCCTCCACATAGACATCAATGAAAGGAAATTTAAAAAGCACTTATCTCATGCCCACCCGTAGCTCGCGTTTCAAAGCACTCGCCCAGCATGAACGCGTATCGCCGAACGGCCTTAGAACGACCGACATCCCCCAACGTCTCCTTTGGCAAACCGTCCACCAGTAGGAACGCTCGCAGGCCTTCCTGACGACCATAGCCGCATCACGGCCGGAGTTTGGCTCAACATTCGCAGACGTCCGAAGGCTCAGACCGGAGCACAACAGGTATGTACGTACGTCTCCATGCCGGCGTGCATTCGACGCTACACGAGGCTGACTGTGCGTAGCGCAGGCCACGACGCAATCGCAGCCGTCGCGAACTGCACGGCTCTGCGTTAACACATTGGAGGTCACCTGCGTCGATTTTCGACAGCGGCTCGTGGACGGAGCAACCGACCTCCCGCTTCGCGTCCCCGTGTCCTTACATACATTCGTATGTTGCGCGCTCGGTCAAGACACACCGGGAACCTGGAAGAGCTGCCGAGATGACCCGTCCTGCGTCTCGTTGGGACGAGCACTGGAGACGCGTCCTTGCGCTCCTCGCGGGATTCGAGCGCTCTGCGATATCGCACACGGGCTTCCGGCGACGCATGAGGAGTGCGTCGCTAAAGGAGGCCGCGCAGGAGCCGTTTCCGTGTTCATATACCCTCGGCGGCTGGTGGCAGGTACGTTTGACGAGGGTGTCTTCCGTCCTGATACTCACCGCGGTCTCTGTGAGCAGGAGCGTCCGCCTAGCTGCCTCGAAGCTTATCAAAAGGCTCCCCAGTCTGTCTGCAACCTCGAAGCTTGATAAGGACTCGGCGAAGCTGCGCTGTACCAGATCCGACAGACATAGGCTTGGAGGCTCTTGGGCAGCTCTTGGGCGCAACTTGGCCCGCGCGGGTGACGCAAGGCTGGGCAGGGGGACGACGGGAGACATTGACAGTCGGTTCTTGTGCGCCGAGAAAACTACAGAAGGCTCTAGATTGCAATGTGCGATACACTGGGCGGACGTCTAATCTGATTAGTGGTACGGACTGGGGGCTCGGGGACTGGGGATCCATGTAAAGGTCGGGACGGAGCTCGACGAGACGATGCTACAGGTGGCGAGACGGGTGGTACGCTCGAGGCGGTTTTCGAGGCAGACGCAGCGAAGCGGACGCAGATCTGTACGTGAGGTGGTGGTACGGAGGGAGGAATGCAGACATGCGGGCACACGGCGTGAGGCGTCGTCAATCATGAGGCGGCGTAAACCAAGCGGTACGGAGGGAGGCAGCTAAACAATACACTACACGCGCGACGCCCAGACTAGGTATTTAGACTGGCGGCAGCGTCGGCGATGGTATCACTCTACAAGAAAGAAGGAACAAGTAACAAGGAAAGCGACTCAGAGCAACAGGCGCGACGCACCGCATCGTCCATGGCAGACAACGAACAACTTCGACAGCGACCTGGCCACCCACGCCCCCTCACGCGTGCCTGTGCTCCGACGGCGGCGAGGGCAGGCTGAAGCGCACCCGGTCCCGCGGCGAGTCCTCGTCCCCGCCCTCTCCCGGGCTGTCCCGGTCCGCCCCGCCGCGGAGAACGTCCCCGACGCGGGGCTCATCGGCGACACCAGCTTCGGGGTCGTCGTCCCGCTCCCGCTCCCAGCGTAGCCGCTTCCCTCGTCCGCGAACCTGACCGAGCGCGCGGGCGACATCTCGCGGCTCGGCGCCTGCGAGCGGATCGAGTCGATCCGCCGGTGCGCGAGCTTGAGGTGCCGCGGCGTCGCGGTGCCGGACCCGTCGCGGGTCGCGGCGCTGCGCCCCCGCGCGTCGTCCTCTGCGGGCGTCCGTGCGCCCGACGGCAGCTGCTCCGGGCTGCTCGTCCCCGTCGTCGTCCCCGTCCCTGTCCACGTCCCCTTCCGCGACGGTGGCTCGTGGTGCGTGGTCGGCCGCAACTCGTGGTGCGACGTCGGCCGCGCGCTGATGACGCTCCGGCGCCGGGGCTTGCGCGTGCCGAGGCCGGCGACGATGCTCTTCTGCTTCGCGCCCTTGGGCTTCGCGTGGCCCTTCGGGCTCTTCGACCGGCTGCTGCTGTCCTTCGGCTGGCGCGCGGGGGCGCACCGCTCGCGCTCTGGTCCGACATCCACCCCTCGTCGTCCTCGTCGCCCGGCGGGGGCGGGGGCGACCGCGCCGAATGCGTGGGGCTCACGACGCGCGTCGCGGCGTCCACCGCGTGTTCGACCGCGTGCTCGACGTCGGTGGGCGCGTGCCGGAGGCGCTCGCGGACGTCGGCGAGGAACTTCGCCGCGCCGTCCTCCGCGACGCGCGTGATCTCGACGACGGGCTCCCGCCGTTCACGTTGCGCTGGACCTCGACTTCGACCTGGACGTGCGAGCGAAAAAAAAAAGCGACGATCAGCGCCGTTCTTGGGGAGCCCCATGCGCCGCGACTGCGGTCTCGTGTCCGCGGAAGGCCCACCACGAGTCGCGAAGGAGAACTCACCTCAGCTCCCGGGCCCGCGCGCCTCTCGATCACCCGGTGCGGGCCTTCGTTCCACTCCAAGACCTTCTCCTCCCCGTCCGGCGGCGTCTGCGCGCGTGCGCGCGCCTCGCCGCGCTCCGCGAGGTCCTCCGACGCCGCGGGCGACGAGCTCGTGCCCTTCTCGACCTGCGAGCCCGCCGGCGTCAGGCTCTCCTGGGGGTCCTGGTCGCGGTTGACGATGATGGGCTCGCCCTCGCGCACGTGGGTGATCTGCGTCGCCCACTCGGGGAGGACGGAGCGGCGGCGGGAGCCGAGCGTGCCCGCGGTGTCGTGCCGGGACCAGGTGCGGGAGACGGAGTGCACGCGGCGGCCGAAGGTGAAGAAGGGGATCGAGAGCCCGTGCACGGCGATGGAGATGAGGACCATGAAGGCGACGATGGGCTGGATGGTCGCCGCGAGCATCTGCTGCTGGCCCTGCGGCGGGCTCTCGGCCTCGGGGAGCTCCTGCGCGGCGAGGGTGGAGATGAAGACGGCGCCTGCGCGGGTGCGCGTGGGTCAGCGCTTCGGAGGGGGAAAGGGGGAGGCGGCTTACCGATTCCCATGGGACCAAAGTGGCCGCTGAAGATGGCTTCACGAAAGGTCTTGATGTCCGGGATCCACCTGTAAAGCGCGATAACAATGGGCAGGCGGCGGAGGATCATGGTGAGGATGCCGATAACTAGCAGGCGCCACACGGAGAGTGTGAGTTCGGCGTTGGCGAAGTCATTGAACGGCATCCAAGCGCCGACGAAGACGAATGCTGCGACATTGAAGAGCAGATCGATGACGGACGAGAACACCGACTCCTCGGTCTGCTTGTTGAAGAAGCCATCCCAAGCGAATGCCGTACCACAGCAGAAGGCCGCGAGTAGATCGTCGGAACCGAGCAGTGTGGTGGCGCCGATGGTGAGCATGGCGAGGGAGACATATTGCGCGACGTACGACTGCCGGTCAATGAGGTCCTTGCGCTCGCAGAACTTCATGAGGTGTCGGAAGCCGAAGCCGAGCAGCGCTCCGAAGGTGCAGCCTACAATAACTTCGTCTGGGGAAGCAATGTCATCTGCCTCAGCATACCGTGATACACGACAAATGTGCATGTAGACTTACATAACCAAAGGATGAGGAACCAGTCAGTAATGGCCTGGCGCGTACTAGAGTCGATGGTGAGGTAAAGGGCGATGTACAAAAACGGGAACGCGGCCCCGTCGTTGCAGCCACTCTCTGCGGCAAGCAAGTGCCGCAAGTGAGCAGGAACGTGTTTGTCGGCGTACTTGCCTCCGACGACTGCTGCTGCGAGGATAGGGTCCGTGGGCGTGAGGCACGCAGCAACGACGAGTGACGACAAGAAGTTGAGGCCAGGGATGAGGGCATAAATCAAGCCTCCTGAAACAAACCACCCCTACAGCTCGCGGTCACGGAAAGTCCTTGATGCCTTTGAAGAGTGGGGCACGCACCCATGTCATGACAGGACCTAGTAGAAACAAGAGACTCTTCCAGTGCCGCTGCATGTATGCTTTCGGCAGCTCGACCCCAATGGCGAAGACTCCGATGGCGAGGATGACGCGAGTGACCTCGAGGGTTATGGTGTTAGAGACCTCGACATTGCCGCCGCTCCAGGCTCTTGGGTCGAAGATATTGGCGCCGTATGGACCTAGAGAGGGCCGAGTGAGTTGTGACGGCTTGGCGGATGAACACGAGACTGGGTACGCACCAATGACGACTCCAAAAAGGAAGGCCCAGATGGCTTCGCCGATGTAGAGCTGGGAGGCGCTCAGGACAAAGAGGACAGGCCGGGCAGAGAGAGAATGCGCACCTTTTCACGAATGAAGAGCGAGAACATGCCGAACTGTAGGAGATGAGCCAAGGGTGCTACCGGCGATGACACGGGGTGCTCACCAAGACGACAAACCCACCCAATGCCGCATACACGACATGGGGTGTCGACACCTCGAACTTTGGGGCGCATGAGCACGGGAGAGAAAAGACAAAGAAGGGCGGGACGTACGGGATGGAAGCGCATGTTGTATTCAATATGTTGCGCTTGAGAGACTTGGGACGGAGAGAATGCTCAGCGTCGAGGGTGGCAAGCAGAACAGGAGTGCCGAGAGAGAAGGGCGAGTGAATCCACGGTGGGCGGCTGGGTCGTAAAGGTCGTGGTGCGTGGGGGCGTGAGGGAAGACGTCGAGCTCTGGACCAAGGGAGAGTGGAGATGATAACGGGAGCCAAGCGTCTCGGCTTCTATGAGCGAATGCAATGCCGAGCGGCGCCCAGCCAGCCGATCGTCGACGGGGAATCGGTCTACGGGCGGGGGGTGAAAGGGCAGCGCGTCCTCCGGTCCAGGCGCAGTCGCGGATGGGTTGCTGACAGGGGTGCCGCGGTGCGGGACTACGCAGAACGCGGGCAACGGAAAGCGGCCGTCGACTTTAACAGTGGAAGAGGAGGACGCGCTCCGGCGCTCCGGCGAGCATACCAGGGCCGGTTCCGACCAATCAGGCAGGTCCGACCCACGAGGCTCCCCGATGCGCTCACCCGCGCAGCGCTCATTTGCGCCCGCACCGTCTTCAATCTCCTTTCCCTCCGCCTGCTTTCTCCAGCACTGTACCCCCGCACCCCCAAGCCACCCCAAGCCCCGAGCCCTGGCCTCAGCAGCGCCCCGCCTGTCTCTTGGGAACACGCTTATGACAGCCGCCCCGCCCTCGATCACACGACGAGCACGCGTCGCGGACCCTCTCCAGCCGCGCTCGCTCTCTTGCCCGTCGTGCGCGGTGATTGGGCCCCGCCGGCGGCCCTGCCCTGTGTGCGAAGACGCCGCTTCCGCAGCCACCCTCGTGCGTTTTACCGCACGATGTCTACGCGACAGACCGCGACCTCGACCCCCCCTGCCGAGCCGCTAAAGCCGTGCACGGGAGGCCACCGCGTCCCGGATGACCTTCTCCTCCTGCCTATCGCTACGGAGCTTCAGCTTCGCGTGTTCGCGAACGTGTTCGTGCCGTAACGAAGAGTTCGGTCCGGGCGGCCAGAGCCCCGACACGTACACGTCCTTTGGCGTCATTAATCCTTCTTGGTGACCGGAGCAAACAAGCTCGTGTGATGTGCGCGCCGTCCGTCGCGCCTCGTGTGTCGAACAAAGTCCAGCACGTCGCGGAGCTGCCGCGCGGAGCCGCAGAAGCGCCGGACGGCCGCACGCTACTGAACGCCTCGGGGCAGATTGCAGCGTTCGCTCGGTTCGGCGAGGGCCACTCCTAAAAGTCTGTTGGATCTGCGTAGGACGTCCCGACATCTGATCCGTCGCGGAGGCTCTTTCTGCTCGCCAACGGCGAAAAAGACGCACCCCGCAGGACACGCGCCTGGGTTTCACTGGCCAGATGCAGAGGTTTCGAACTCCGCGGTGGCCGCGGCCTGTCTCGGACGGCAGCAGGGACATCCCAATACAAGATGCCGAGGTAAGAATGACGTTCCAGAGTATGTAAGGCAGGAAAGGCAAGCCGTGCAGTCAGTTCGGTGGGCTGGGTCGAGCATTAAAAGCGTCGATGACGCTAGCGCCGGCTAGGCTCCAGCGTGCCCTTGAGTTGGACGTCGACGTTCCACAATCATCCGGCACGTGTCCGTACATTATGACCTCGGCGCGAGGCCCAGCTCGCTCTGGATATACTATCATGCAACATCGTGTCAAATATAGCTGCACATCTATGTTGAGAAGTGTGTTGATTCATGAGACGCAATCGTTCATAAGTGTCCTGACGTTTCGAACGGCTGTGGCTAGTAGAGATCTGAGAGTGTGTCAAATTGCGAGAATTCTGGCAGAGAAGGTATTCGAATATTCACCTCCGAATGGCTGAGGATGTCGGTGAGAGCCGAGGTCAGAAATGAATTGAATCGCCTCTCGATCTATGTGGCAGACCCACCCTCATCTCAGCTCGTTGTGGCTTCGCGAAGTACTAACTAACTGTTGTACGAGCCCCAGAGAGAGCATATCATCATTACACTGGCAAGTCGTCGAAGCACTGCAACCTTACACGCACACATCAACTTCCTTCCGTGTCCAGTACAGCATAGCTGCCCCACCTGCCGTCATGCACAAGTCACGGCGCATCTAATCCCGCTTCCCCTTCGTCCCCAACTCCGCCGCCCCTCCGCCCCTCTGCTCGAGATGAGAAAGGTCCACCCCCGGCAGCTGGCCGAGCACCACCCGGACGCACGCGAGCGCAGCGAAGAACAGCGTGCCGAGCATCCCCGCCAGCGCGTTCCCGTGCACGAACTCGAACGCGCCCGCGACGAGCACCACGTAGCGCGGCGGCATGCGGTCCGCAGGACGGATCGCGAAGGGCAGCTCCGGCGCGGCGACCGTCTCCCGGTGGGCGAACGCGGAAGACGGGGTGGTGGCGGGGAAGAGGGAGGCGGCGGCGCGGAGCCCGGACGAGAACCCGTCCTCGTGGAAGCCGTACTTGGTCCAGGCGCCGGCGTAGGAGATCCCGCGCGTGTTTTGGATGGTGGGGAGCGCGGACTGGGCGCGGATGGCCTGGGGAGGATGTGGTCAGAGGGGACGAGGGGACGCGGGAGGGGGAGACGCACCTCGTCACTGAGGATGGGGTGGTCGTACTTGTATCGGCCGAACGTGAGCGCAGGGTCGGGCTCGAAGGGCGGGTTGAGCGTGACCAGGACGTCACCGTGGTCTTTTGTTGGCAGATGTTGCAGTTCATTCATCCAGTCTGTTGAGAAGTTAGTTACATGTACGGGTCGGGCGAAGATAGCTGCGCATACAGGTGCTGCACAAGACCCTGTCAGCGAAGTGAATTTGAGGAAGATCGCAAATAAGACTCACAGAGACACACGGTTCACGTTAGGCAAGTATTTCCCCGTCATATCAGTTACCGACTCAGTGAGGTAGTTCCAGCACGACCACGCCAGCCGTGACCTGGGCATAAGCTGACTTTCTTCGTGAGTGCGGCGCCCAGCAAACGGAGCCGACGACATACCCTCTGGTCGCAGTGCAGCATAGCCTCGTTTCTGTTCCATCTGAAGCATTGCAGAATCTTGGCTTCATCTTCTGTCATTCCGTCTCCTGCGTTGAGGATGTCGACAGTCGTGTCGGTATGGCATGCGAGGATGACGTGATCGAATAATTGCGTCTCGCCGGACGCGGTGGTCAGTTCTACCTGGTGCGACTTCTCCGATGTTTGCGTGGTTCGGAGCGCTTTGATAGGAGTCGATAGATGGAGTTGAAAGGGAGGAAGTCTCGAAATGATCTTCCTCACGTATGTCCGGCTGGTAGGTGATCGAATCAGAAGGGGCAAGCCACATAGCCCATAGAGACCACTAATTAACTCACCTGCCGCCGCGCAGTGTCAACCACTTCGGCTTTCCCGTGATCTGCAAGAGGTGGTGGTTGTACATGAATTGTATCTGGGCAAAACTACATCAACGACGCGCATACAATGGTACCCGATTGGGAACTTACCAGCGTACGAGCCGGAAAGTCGAGAGCGCATTTATCCGGAGGAGTGCTCCAAACGGCGGCCGTCATTGGCTGGTATGACATGTGAGTGCATGCAATAACTGCGCCGAGCGTGTACCTACGATCAAATAGTTGTCGCGGAATGAGTCCGAGTACCCATTTTGCTTCAGGTACATGTCGATAGACAACTCCTCACCCAACGCGTCCCCTTCGTCTTTGATGTCGCGTAGTAAATTCTGCGTACACGCATTGAAGCGCAGAACGTCGTAGATTAGGCGCCACATCTCCGGGTCCAGAAGACGCGAGGGCTGGCAAAACACCGTCATAAGGTTGTTTCCAGCCCATTCAAACTCCCCTCTGTTGCGAGAGACAGAGAAGGTCATTTCAGTGGGCAAAATTCGCTCCGCGAGGTCCGGGAAGATGTGCAAGAAGTTGATGAAGTTGGGATACGTGCTGGGATTGAACACGATCTGTGAAATGTCAGCTATATGCGTCAATGGCTGGTCCGTAGGGGACGTACGAAGCCTCTGGAGCATGTCTCTGGTTAGTCTCAAGACGCGTATGAGGCTGGAATGCGACTGACGTGTCAACATCGGTTGGCTCCCTTCCTGGTGGTGAGTAAGTGACGGTGTTGGCATGGCCACCGGGTCTGTGGTCTGATTCGAATAGGTGTACTTCATGTTCCGAGTACTCGTTCAAGAGCTAGAGATGAGCGCGTGAGCATGGTGATTGCAGATGCATGCTGGGAGCCACCTACCCAAGTTGCCCCAAGGCCGGAGACCCCAGAGCCAACGACCGCGACCTTCATGGTGGAACGTGAGAGAGATGAAGCCGCGCGGCGTGAGTGCCAGCGGAGATGTCAGAAGGCAGTGGCCACAAGCAGGGTCGTGGGCGTGTGGTGGATGGAATCAGAGAGCGTCGCGATGTCATAACCGGTCTGTGTACGGACGATGTCGGCAGCCTGCGATCTGCTGCCAGCCCGTCGCGTCCCCATCGTCTTCTGCTGGAAGGCGGCATGCCAATTTGGGCACGTCTTCCGCATCAACCCGCTCCCTCGGGCTGCCCGAGCGCTGAGTGATATCTGCTGCCGCAACATCCCCACTTCAATGCGCAAAAACAACATGCATATGGGAGAAGACTGAAGAAGATGATAATGCTGCAAACTGCCCGCCACCAAAATTTGACGGGCCTTCTCCAGTCCGGCGCTTACCTAGCAGCGCACGCCAAACTTTCGTTTGCCGTCAAGGCTCGATATGAACCTACATGTGAGTGGCGCCGTGGTATTTGCGACAAGTACTTTCTCCTGATACCATCCGCTGTCCCTTCGTGCGTTCCACGACCACCATTTCCATCGCTATACCCGGGCTACGAGCACCTAGCACCCGCTCCTCACACAACGTTCGCAACGATGCAATCCACAACCGCGCACCGCTTCTCGTGCAACACAACCCTGATGGCCTCCTCGAGCGTGGCCTGCAGTTCGTCCGCCTTAGAGATGCGCTTACCCCAGGCGCCCCCGGCCGCGACGGCAACCTGCGCAAAGTCCGGCATGTCGGGCCCAAAACCCACGGAGAGCTCGTCCATCGTCGCCTTGCTGCCGTGGCCCTGGGGTACACCCCGAGCATCGAAAGCCTCGGAGACTGCACACCCGATCGTCAGCACTGTCCGCATGGCGCGCGCCGACCGCCGCTCGTATGAAGACGGAGAGAAGGACTCACCGCCCAGCCGCCGTTGTTGAGAATAATAGTGAGGAAGGGCTACGCGCGCGGGGGTGCGGGACGCAATTAAAGGCCAGCGAAAAGGGTCCCAGTCAGCATCGCACTCGAGAGAACGTGCAAAGACAACTGACCGTGCTCTGCCGCTTCGCGAGCCAGTACGCCGTCGCGGGCACCCCGAAGAGGAACGTGCCGTCCCCTACGATGCACCCGACCATGTCGAGCCCGCGCTGCGCGACCGCACCTCCAATGACCGCGCCAATGCTCGCGCCCAGCGCGTACCCAAGCCCCGACGCGCCCGAGCCGACCATCCCGCCCGGCTGCCCCGGGCGCAGGTACGCCCACACGTTCGGGAGGTTGCTCGTCGCCTCGTTGACCCACAGCACGCCCTCGCCGCGCGACGGCGTCTGCGCCTCTATGGCCGCGCGCAGCGTCCCGAGCACGTGCGCGGCCGTCATCGTCTCGCCCACGAACGAGGGCGTGCGCGCGAGGCTGTCGGTCCACTTGGCGCGCAGGGCGCGAAGGCGCTCTTGACGCGCAGATAGCAAGGGTGCGGTGGTGGAACGGAGGGAGGAGGTGTCGACCGCGCGGACGAGTTGGGAGAGCGCGGCTTCGGTGTCGGCGCGACACAGCAGGTCGGCATCCACGTGGGACCACGCCATCGTGGTCTTGAGCGGGTCTGGGTCGATGATGAAGACACGGGCGTCGTCGCGAGGTTTGTTGCCGTGCGTGTCAATCCACGGGATGTCGACGTCAAGGAGGATGACTACATCGGCATGGTCGAGCATTTCGTTCTTGCCCCCAAAGGACATTCCGATGTAGTTCTCATGTGTCCAGGGAACGCAGACAGAGGTGGGGCAAGAGGTGTAGACACCGATTGCGAGAAGCGTTGAGAGTTCGGAGAGAAGAGGGACGGTCTTGGGGTTACGTCCGCTGTTGGCGGTGATAATGAGTGGGAATTGAGCAGTTGTCAAGGCTTCCACGATGGTGGACAGAGCTGTCATCAAGCGTGAGCACCAATGTCTACGTGAAAAACAGATCGAGTCCACCTGTGTCAGGAAGTGCTCCTGAATGTGCGGGAGGCCACTTGTTCACGTCCAGAGTTTCCTGAAACTGCGACCCGTCCACCTCGTCTTCGGTCGTCTCACGCCGCGCCCAGAGATAGACCGGGCCTTTCGGCTCACTCGACGCACTGTCAGAGCAGCATAAGCAATGGACACGACCGTCAGAAAGCATCAGGGCTGACATCTGCAGCGCTCGCATGACCATCGGGCCTGCATTTTTCGCGCTCTGGATCTGGGAAGTGAAGCGCATGTATTGGCGGACGATCGATGGCTGGTCCGGGACATCTGTCGCAGATTGAACATCAACGTCCCAAGCGTGAGCAATAGCACGGCACCTTGCAGCCACATCGGCCATTCATTCTTGGTGCCCTTCAGTCGCGCGTCCGACGATTGGGGCGCGGCCCCCGCGAAGATGAACACTGGAGTGCGGCCGCGGTCGACGTTGTGTACCGCGCTGGCCAGGCCCTGTTGAAGCAGATGAAGTCAGCCCCGACGCGCCGTCGATACCAAGTCGCGCCCCCGCCGCCATCCAGCTCCCGGCCCTCTTCTGCTAGAAGCGCGCGCGCTCGCAACATCAATGAGTTCTCACAAGTTCGCGGGGGCTGTACCCGTGCGAGCGCGAGTGGTCCACGGATACCTTCGAAGTCCATCGTCCAACGCGCGACTCACTTGCGTGCCAACATCGACGTGGACGATCACCGCGGCCGGACGGCCGGTGACCTGAGCGTAGCCCTGCGCGGCGCTCAGCGCGACCATCTCGTGCGGGCATGCCACAATCGCGAGACGAGTGCCACCCTCCTGTTGACGCTCGCGCTCAAGCTCCTCCAGGAACGCCGGGTGGTCATTGCCCCAGTTGACGAACGCGTGCGTTACGCCGGCCTCGGCGAGGGTCTTGAAGATGACTGAGGCCGTGGTGTACATCGTGCGCGGTGGGCCTGGAGCGTCGGAGATGTGGGTTCGGGAAACTCGCCGAGAAGGTTGGGAGGTTGGGAGGTTCTAGGGAGGGGGCCGGTTATAAGGGGCCGAGCAGGTCATGTGTGCGGCGTCCCGAGTCCTCTCATGGGAGCCCGCGGGTGCTTCTTCCGCGTGTTCATATTCTGCGAGATGGGCGTCGGCCGAAGGGTCTTCGAGATCTTGCGTCTTGTTTGAGAAGCGAGATACGAGGAGACTGAGAGAAACTGGATGACGGTGGCTTCCGTTCAAACATATATTCTGGGAGCCTTTGCATTCCCTTAGACGCCGTGCTTTGCGAAGGCGTCCTGAACTCCTATCTGATAAAGGTACCAAGCGCGATGCGATGGCGAAAGCATTTGTGATTGCGCATTCTGGAGCTGCACCGTGACAGGTCCCGTTGGGGATCTTATCTTGATTGCATAAGAGAGTTCGTGGTTCGCTATGCCTGTATAGTATGTATGTTTTCGTCGTCGCGTCTCGCATCCATGCTTATACACGTCCTTTTTCAGGGCCTTCAGCTTCAGTAGGCTCGCTACGGATTTGAATGTGAATCTCTACTAATATCGTCACAGACAGTGGATGCTGTTTTGCAACTTGGTGTAAGCGTACCTACAAATGTCTCGCAAAGTTCAAACCACCGTGCTCACATCCGTCCTTTTGAGGTCGAGTTCACGAGATATCTGGATCGGCATTTCATCCATAGTTGGAGCAAACATGGCAACGCAACTTTGGCGGTCGAACAGGATCTGCGCTTAAGAGCTCGCAGCGGTAAGAACTTTAGTGGCACATCATCCATTCACATGAAACGCAAGCGATTGACCTTCTTTCGAGCAACCCCGAGCGAAACCGAGCCAATAGTACCAGATATCAGCGAGCAGGAATCAGCGGGAGTGACGGTGGATGAGACGAAGCTCGTCGTTCCGACTCCGGCCAGCGATCCAACTTCGGAAGACGGAAGCCCGGGCCGACGCCCGACGGCCCATTAAACGCGTCGCGACGCGTGTCACGTGCATAAAGCGTCAACAAAACGCGTCAACAAAACGCGTCAACAGCAGCAAATAAGTCATTAAGCGTTTGGCGCCCATGGAGATGAGCGCGCGCTCTCCCGTCCCCACGCCTTACTCTTCACTCCCTTCGTCGTCGCCGCCGCCGTCGTCGCCAATCGCGTTCTCCACGCGTCATTTGGCCCTTCCTCCACGCCCATCCCGACGACGGTCCAAGATGAGCCTCCCTACACCTCCTGGCACGTCCCACAGGGACGAGAAGGAGAACTGGGCTCCCCACTTTTCACGCGTCCAATGGAGAGAGGCCGCACAATACCATCCTATCACTTCGAGCCCGCCACGACTTACGACGCGGCCCAGTGCGCTCAAGGCTGGTCCATCACGGTCGATTTTGAAGAAGATCAACCTCCCATCCCCATCCCCTGCCTTCGTCAAGGAAGTGACGCCCGAACCCGAGGATCCGTTGGCGAACCTTGACTATCTTCAACATCCAGTCTCCACCATCATCGCTCTCGACGTCCCGCTGAGCGATATCATCAACGCGTATACCAGTCTCATGGCACGTCTACGGAACTGCGTCTCGGGAAACACAGATGCGGACGCGTCATGGCCGCTCTTCCAACCCCTCAGAAAACACCGGGAACAAATCGTCGGCGCGTTGGTACGTGACATTCGTCAGGCGTTCGCGGAACCTCTCGCAGGCTCGTCAAGTATCACCGAATCTCCCTCGACGCCTGTTCTCCGAGAAGCGCCGTCCACGTCGAGCCTACCCTCCCCATGTGAAAGCCCGAAGAAGAAGAAGCGGGGGATGTCTGAGGAGCAGGTCAAGCGTGCGCGAGATTTTTGCGGCGTGTGCCAGGCGGCGATCAAGCTACTTGGGTTGGTGTTCACCCTTCCTGCGGTGTACAACGTATTTGAAGGTAAGTGGTCAGATTCTGTTCCATAACGCCGTTGTTCTCACAAGCGCTGCAGAGTCCGAACTCGGTTTCATTCTGACGCAGGTGGTTGCCATACCTCTTGCGCGGGACATCCCTACGCCCAATGCTCGGAAGACGTGTGCTCTGGCCATCTGGTTGATTCAGACCCAGCGTTTACCAGCCGAGGTTCTGGAACCGGCGAAGGACCGAATCGCGTATGCATTGCGTCGAGGCATCGACGGAGAGCTCGGCAAAGAGGGTAAGAAGGGATCGGTGAGCGATGGTTTGAAGGTACGTTGGCTCTCTACTAGATGGCTATATGCTCTCATTTTCTCTAGGCCGTTCATGATCTCGCAGTTTACCAACCAGCGACCTTCGTTCCTGCCTTCGCACCCATCCTCAGCTCCATTTTAGACAACCTCATGGCCCCCTCCCTCGTCATACGCAACCAGGCCTGTCATGCTCTCGGCGGCCTTGCTATTGCTGCCGCTTCCCTGCCTCCAAGTGAGGCCCATACCCTCATGTCTGTTGCCGTCACTTCACGCCTCGTCAAGGACCGAAATCCCAGTGCGACGACGCCGACACAGCGGAAAATCGATGCCAGCCCCACCAAAGACCCCATTCTAGTCCGCACCCTTCGTACTACACTTCAGGCTACGGAACCAAAACACGCTGCTCAAGGTCCAGTCTGGGCCTTCAGTGTCATCGCTCATCTGGCGGTTCTGCTCGGTCCGACTGTATTCCTCCACAAGGACCTGACGCGAACCATGTGCAACCTCTTCCATCTCGGGATGCGTCATCAAAGGAGCTCTGCGCGCGCACTAGGATGTCTGGCGTGGCGTGCCATGACATGGTCGTACTTCCGCCCTCCCCACGTCAAGATCACATTCGACGAGGACACGGAGAACGAGGAGGAGCCCGCCACGGAGGACGACATCGAGGCGGAACGAAAAGAGCACCAGGCCTCTCTGCGTTCTTCGTTCAAGGCTCTCACCAGCGTCGTCGTCGACATGGGAGCTGGTATCAACATTGTTGGCGCTTTGCTCGGGAACGACGTACTTGAAGGCCTCCAGGCTTTCGGGGCTCTCCGCATGCTCCGGTCAATGAGTCGCAAGGGCGGCTTCGCATCCAAAGATGCGCTGGACGTCGTGAGACACCTGCTCAGCGGGGCGGCCGCGAAACCTTCCGAGGTCGAGGATACGGAGTGGGATCACAACAAGCTGCTTGTTTCAGACTTCTTCTCCGCGAACCCTGGGCTCTTGACGGCTGAATGGCGGACGTTGTCGTCTGTCGTCAGGTCGCTACTGGAGCAGTGCCCGACGATTGAAGACATCCGCCCGTTCACTTTGGAAGAAGCTTCGACACCGGGGATGTGGGAGGAGTGTCTACAAATCTGGAGAGGGGGCTTGGGGGTGCTTAGATTGGTGTGGGGGGACGAAGCCATCCCGGTTCGTGCATATCATCCCTTGCAGCTAGTACTTTGCTGATCCTTTCACAGTCTGAGATTCGAGAAGTTTGGTTCAGCCTATTGAAATGCCACGCGGCTCCGCTTCTTGGTAAGTTGATCACTATCACGACCATGTGCTTCGCTCATCTCGCCATCAGACGATGGTGATCACAACGGGCTAGCAAAGCTTGCAGTCAAAGTGCGCGACGTCCTTGTGGACATTCTCGATGACCCGGACCTCGACTTCATCGCTCGCAAGGACGATGGGGACTTGGACTTGCTCACATCGCCAGTCAAGGCCCATGGCGCAGATGACGTCGACTTACTACCGGGACACCGACAGAACTACGCCGTCAAACTCTTCCTTGTTCGCGACTTGTTCACCATCACCCGTGCCGTTTTCCCTACCGACGTCTTCGCGGAACTCTCGGAGTCAATGCTGCGCCACCTCATCGTTCATGAGGAGGCGCTCCTCGGCGACGTGGAGAGCGCGGACCAAGTTCGTGAGCAATGGTCCTGCATATGCGCGGACGCCGCTTTCGCCGGAGAACCTGCTATCATCCAGTCGTTCTTCAACAACAATTTGCGGAAGGCGTATCGCAAATCAGACTGGGGTGTTGAGATCCGGGCGGACGTCTGGCATGCCTTCTGTCAACAATGGGCCGGTGGTGGTAGCCCTTGCAGTTTCACCTGGGATGCGGCAGTTATCCTCCTTGCCGCGCCGTTCGTCGATACGAGTTGCTGGGACTTGCGAACGGAAGACCTGGAAGTTTGGACCAGGTTCCTACCACATGCCCTCGGTATCGGTATGGACCAAGGCGCAGACGTCAACTCCCTCGTCGACCAAATCGCAGGCGCAATCACCGGCAACCAAGGACCGTCCACTATCAACACCGTTCGGATCGCGGACCAGCTCCTGTGCAACACGGAGTTGATGGATGCGTGCTCCCTTCCCGCGACCACTTTATACTTCACCAACGACACCCTCTACGCGGCGTACCCGGCGGAGCCGAAGCACAAGGTCATCTGCATGTGGCTCATTCGATCCGTTACGCATTTGGTCGACAAGTGTCCTCAAAAACTCTGCCTCATGCTCCTCGAGCTTCTTGCAGAAAGCATTAGCACTTGGGTCACGGACGACCTGCACATCTGCTCGGAAGAAGAGTACTCGAGCGATGTATGTACACTCGTACTTGCAGGCTGGAGTTATTGACTGAACTTAATTCGTTGCAGATCCTTCCTCTCTATCAAACGGTCCTCGTCAGCCTGCAGGAGTTGCCGCCTTGCCTGGATATCCTCGAGAAGATGGCACCTGTGCTCGCGGCACCATTCCAGGGCCGGAAGGACAGACACGTTGGTGCTGTGGACGCCTTCGCGGAGTTTTGGCAAGCCGCGTACGCTGCCATGCCAGAGCCCGCCACGGGCTATCCCGAGTTGGTTGCGCAATGCCTCGACGCCGTTTCGCAAGCGCGCCTGGAACAGCAGGAGGACGAGGCGAAGGTCGAGGATATGACGGCTCTTCTGAGCGAAACACCAAGTCCCGTGGCGGAAGTCAAGAAGACTGCTGTCACTCAAGAGCTCATGGAGATCGACGCGTGCGAGAGCGAAGACGAAGGCTCCGTCGTCATTCCCTCACCTGGTACTCTTCAGGGCTTTGACGCGTCCCGGACTCGGGACGCTCCTACCCGCGCGCTCTCGACACCCCCGTCGAGTCCTCGTGCACTCGCTCCGACCCGTCCTCACAAGTCGGGCATCAAGGTTCACGACCCCGAGGACATCGACGGTTCCTCCCCACTGCGCTTCTCCGTTGGCCGTTCTCCACCTCGCACACCTACCACTCCCAAACGACCGACATCGAAGGTGAACAAGGAGAATGTGTCGCCAACTCTCCTCTCTGCCTCTGTCGCCGAACGGTTATCTGCTCGCTCGCCTCTCCTTCTAGAGTCTCTCTTGGGCAAACGCGTTCGCGTCGACGAGCCCGAGGATGCAGCAGACTTGGAGGTGAAGGCCTTCAAGAAGGGCCGCCTAGAACCTTCTCCTCTTGCACCATCCCCCCTTGCCAACGTCCCTGTTCATGCAGTCACGCTCGCAAACAATCCGTCGATCCCCATGCTGTCGACAAAGGCTACTTTCTCAGCGGCGGTCACGAAACTGCTTGCGGACGTCGACGACAGCAACTCCGTTATGAACTCGCCTACTGTAGCATCGCGCAAGCGCAAGGGCGTGTTCGTGGAGGCTGTCGAGGTCCCCTCCCTCAACGTGGTACTCAAGGAATGGCGTCGGAGTCGCTCTCTGCCTTCTGTTTCAGCCTCTGCGAGCGAGCCATCGACATCTACAGTCAGGTTGGACAGCACGAACGGAGACGAGAGTCTGCAGCCGACGATCCGACGGACGCGCTCCGCGACGAAGCTCCTTGGCAGACCGGTCGACTTCCAGAGGCTAACCACGCCTAAGAAGCGTAGAACGAATCGCGTGCAGGACCTCCGCGAAGAAGCCCGGCATTTGCTGTCCTCTCCCTCTAACAAGTCCATTGACGAGCCTCTATTCGGTAGTGGTATGTCTAATCTTTTCGCCGTGCTTGAAGTGTATGCTTACACCCCTGTTATAGATGACTCTATCATGATGGCGACCCCGCACCGTCAGAGCAGTGACCTGTTGGCCTCCGATGATGATCCTCATCTGGGACAGGTCACCCCACACCGTCTGATGTCGCCTGCAGTCCGCCGCATACAGCAACAAACCTGCCTCTTCACCCACGACCCGCCAAGCGACGACTCGGACCTGGTCGAGAGCCCGACAAGCGAGCGCATCTCCCGGAAGATTGCGCGTCTGGGAGGACAGGTGTCCACCCCAAAGACGCTGTTGTTTGGCGGCGGCCAGCTGTGAACGTCGAGTCTTGTTTCATGTCGAGCTGTTTCTCCGTGACGAATCCGTGCCCTCTCGTGTTCTATGACTATGCTCACTCGCTGTACTCACCACTAGGCTCTCTCGTTCAGTGCATGGTAACTTCATGTTTTACGTGTTCTCGCTGTCGATATGTTTTCTGGTCTCGCAAGCCCACGATAATTGACACAGGTGTACATTAGAGACTATGTGGCTCGGTACAATGTACTTGCTTTGCATTCCCCTTGACTGTATGCGAGATACTTACTTGGGATTGCCCTCTGCGTCCAAGCTCGGCAGACTCCTCCGAAGTGAGTTCACACGTCATCTCATGATACTGTATCTCCGGGTTCCGTGTCTAACCCCGGCTCTACCGCAAGAATGTTCATGCTGCATGGCAACGAGGGCGCAACCCGTTCTGGCGGGTCATGGTGTGGAGCGTTCGAAGGTTTCGCATCACTGCATCTTCGCTCGTGCACCGCCACACCCCGTAAGAAATACGCGGCTCATTTACGCGAGCTACATCCTCCAGTGGCCATCCTACACCGAATGAACGTTCAGTAAGCTCTCTAAGCTCTCTTGTAGTCTCTTCGTGTCTCTGACACTCACTAGTCACCAGTGTTCACGTCAATGGTAAGGATCTCCCCTCTATGCCGCCATTTGCACTTTCACGACCACGGACGCTAGCGTGCTTCGCGTAGCCCGTGCTCGCGTCTCATGCGGTCACCCGCTTCGCGCTTGACGGATCGCGTGAGCGATGCGCTCGCAAACGAAGATCGAGAGCGCGCCGACGCCAGAAGCTCCACAGACGGCGCAAGCGTGATTAGCAGTTTCAGGCCTCGGCGGCGCGTCCAAGTCCGCAGGGTCGACGCCTGGTTGGTTATAAGTCGGAGCGACGACAGTCTCCTCCTTCTCCTCATTGACCTCCCCGGCTCTCAGCTCGCTCCCGGCTCCGACTCTTCCCCCGCCAGCTCTAACGCTCCGCCCCTACATTCGTTTCACGAACACGCTCGTTCCGCCACCCCAACTCATTTCCCCTCCTAAACCTCACGTCTAGCAAGATGCTCTTCGCCAAGGTCTTCGCCACGCTCGCCACCGTCTCCGCCGTCGCGTTCGCGGCGCCCGCGCCCAGCCCGAGCGGCACCTTCGACGCCTCGGACTTCAACGAGGAGAACGTTGTCGCCCCGCACATCAGCGCGCCCGCGGCGGGCGCGCAGTGGGCGGTCGGCTCGGTGCAGACCGTCGTGTGGGACACGGCGGACGTGCCCCCCGAGGCGTGGTTCGCGCCCGGCACGCTCGTGCTCGGCCACGTCGAGGAGGGGAGCACGAACGAGCACCTCGATCTCAGTGCGTACCGCTTCCTACGCACGCGTCGGGCCCGCAGACGGCTGACTGACGAACGTTGCAGTGCACCCGCTCGCGGAGGGTTTCTTGCTCATCTCGGGCAAAGCCAAGGTGACCGTGCCCTCGGTCGAGGCGCGCGACGACTACGTCGTCGTCCGTGAGTTTTTTCCCGGTGCCTGCTGCATGCCTGGTTTGCTCACGGTTTGCTGTTGCAGTCATTGGTGACTCGGGAAACGTGTCGGGCAAGTTCAGCATCGTGGCTGCTGACGCGTGATACGGCTTGCGTTACCACTGGCGCTCTCGAGCATGGACTGTTAGCCTTGGATACGGACTCTTCTTGTTTGCGAGGAATGAAACAGTCTCAGCTTGAACTTCAGTATTGCGCGCAATGCTCGTACGGTGTGATGGAAGGGGATCATCGAACTTAAAGAACAGCTAGGAACAGTAGTAATGTGACTCGTCAAAGGGCTCTGGAAACCAGACACCAATGTGTCGTCGACCTCCTATGAAGCAATTTTATCACCACACAAGCACCGTCGCTCTTGAAAGGCCCTTTGATCATACTTATATTGTGAGTGTGTTTCAAAAAACATGACAACAGTGGGATTCGAACCCACGCCCTGGAGGAGGGCGGGGGGCTCCAAACCCCGCGAAGCGGGGTTTGGAGGCCTCCCCGCCCGGACCCAACCCTAGCCCCGCGCGCCTCAGGCCGAGCGACGGCGAGCATCAGCGAGTCTCGCTCGGCCTGGGCGCCCCGGCGTGCGTACCGCCCCCCAGGCCTAGCCATCGCGAGCGTCAGCGAGCGTTGCGACGGCCTGGGGATTCCCGGCGTGCGCCTTCGTCCTCTCTCCACCACTGGCCTCTCGCTTTTCGACCACCGCGTCCGCCTGCCACGTCGCCACGCGATCACGTGTGTTGAGCCCCGCGACGACGCGCGCACCCCTTCCCCGCCTCGACGGACGCATTCCCTGCGCCCAACACCCCCGGCTTTCACCTCCGATGGCTGTCGTCGCCTCCCCCCGTTCCCCTTGCGCTCATCGTCCTTGCCCTCGGCCTCTCACCTCGATCTCGCCCAGATCTCGGCGCCCCGCTCGTTTTTCTCCGACGGCGCCGGATGCAGATGGCCCCCGTCCGCGGACCGTACCACCGACGCATACACGACAATCGCAGTGGACGACCGACGACCCCACGAACCTAAACTCTCGATCCCCCGCCCGTCGCCGTTCATCCTTCTCCTCGATCCGCCCCCGCCCTCCAGCCCGATGGGGTCCGCGGTGGACGACTTTCAACGCCCCCCCGCGCTCAACCCCAATGAGTGCTCCTCGCTCTCTATTCGTCGCGTTTCTCCCCAACGCTTTTCCACGCAAAAGCCCTCGACGCTCGACCGCATGCCCTCGCCTCTCCTTCCTTTCCCCGCCTTTCCTTATTTCCTTTGGCTCCTCGCCCTCTTTCCTTCCTTTCCTCTCCTCTCCTTCGCCCCCTCTTCGCCCTCTCACGATGAACCCGCCTGCTATGGTGAGTGCGCTCTCCGTTTTCGATGCGTATATGCGCCTCACACCACCACCACCGCGCGCTTCCAGCCCCCCGCTGCCGGTCCCTCCTCCGCGTCCTCTTCTTCGGACCCACCCCTCTTCCTCATGAAGTTCACGGGCAAGACCAAGGCTGACAAGATCGCCCGCGACGCCGCCCGCCTGTGCGAGGCAGAGGGCATCAGCCTGGAGCAGCTACACGCCAACATCGCCGACGAAGTCTCCAGGGTCGAGCAATATTTCAGTCCTCATTCCATTCGACACCGGCAAGAGTTGCAAGAGCTTTGGTGCGGCTACCTGACGCTCTTCGCGGGCGAGGACGCCGCTCAGCACTGGTGGTACTCGACCCACTACAACGCTCACTCGGAAAACTTTCTCGCTTTCAGGGTCTGTTTCTCGTCCTCCCGCCTCTTCCTCTTCCCTCACCCCCTACAGGTCAAGACCACCCGCGGTCGATACACCGACAATGTGGTGTCGAGCACCCTGGGCGGATGGTTCAACTGCCTGCTCTTCCTCATCGCTTCCACCGCCCACGATCCGGTCTCGAAGCTGCGCGTCGGAGACAAGCTGTTGACCGACGGAGGTCTGTACCAGAGGTTGAAGAACTGCGTACACTCTCGTCAGTCCCTTTCCCTTCCTCCTCCCCTTCGACCCCTCCCCCGCTCACTCCGCACCCACCCCCTCAGTCGTCCTCACACACAAACTGCCCCGACATCGGCTCGAGGTCGACCATTGGGGTCTCCCGCAAGCCTCGTTGCTCATCCAGGAAGCCTTGCAAAACACGACCAACAACCATCGCCTTCACGCCATCGGCAACTGTACCCTCATCTCCCTCGCTCTCTTCACCGGCCTCCGACCAGGCTCTTTTGCGCCGTCTTGCGATCTGTATTTGCGGCACGGAAGGTACATGAAGCTCCGCGATCTCAAATTCACACGCATAAGCAAGGGTCGCTTCCGCGTCGTCCTCACCGTCTTGAACTTCAAGGTCCGCCTTCCCCCGTGCCCCGCGCCTTCGCACTCTGACCTCTTTTCCCAGGGAGAGTTCGACTCCCTCAAACCGAGCACCCAGAAAGTCTGCCTCATGCCGGTCAACAAGGCCCACAACTTGATCTTCGAACCCCAGCTTTGGCTCATCCTCTGGCTCTTCCTCCGTGGTGCGTTCGACCCCAAACTCACGGTCCAAGACATCATGGAGGACGACCACACCCACCTCCTCGTTCGCGAACAATGCCTCGATTGGCCCTTGTGAGTTCCCTCTCGCTTTTTGGTTTCTGCGCCACACCTACTCCCTCCCGTCCAGGTTCTGTGCCTACGCCATGGGAGACCATGGCTTGACAAACGACTCGCCCACCCTCACCTCTAGGATCTACCACACCATCAAGGCGCTCGGGGACAACGCCGGGCTCTGGTCCGGCCGTGGCCTCTACGACTTTCGCAGGGGTGCACTGAACGATGTACGTCGCCCTCCGTCAGTCCGACCGAGTCCCCACGCTCACCCGCTGCCGTCCCCATCGTCCTCCCCCATCAGATCGCCTCCAAGCTCGGTGACCAAGTGGCCTCTCTTCTTGCCAAGCACGCCGACGCGGGCACCACGTTTTCCAAGTACTACTCTCAGCGCATGCTCGTCTACAACCTCGTCATGCTCCGATGCGGGGAGCTTGATCACGTCCTCCCGGACCTCGCAAAGGTTCGTTTGGACTGCGTTCTCAGCGCTCATCCCCTCGCTCACGCCACCACCAGCTCAAAGCGAACATGAGTGAGATGCACGAGGACTCTGCCGTCATCGCAATGCTCGGTCGTGCGGCGCTGAACGATGCCGTCATGCCGGGCCAGCCCTTTGAGGGTGTTCCAGCCCTCCAAGTCAACGTGAAGACCCGCTATGGTGTCCTCTCCCACGGCAAGGTTGCGCTCACCTCCGAGCAGAAGGAGGCGCTCGGCGTGCGCTCTTTCACTTTCGTCCTCTTCGAGACCTCGGGCCCTGATCGCTTTCTGTAGGACGAGGTAGAGGACAAAGTTTTCGAAGCCGTTGAGGACGCCTACGCCGCGTACCGTGCGCTCGTCGTCAATCCACCAAAGAAGCTTCCTCCCACGATCGACCCAAAGGGCCGCAAGCCCCCCTTTGCTCAGATCAAGTGCGAGTATAACGTGGCAGAGGGCGAGGTGAAAGAGGTGACGATCTGCCCCACTCGTGTGACACGCCAACACCCTCATCTCTTCTGCAGGCCCGTGAGAAGCTCGATGCCGCCTACAAGGCCCGGGAAAGTGCCAAGCGCAAGGTCGTGAAAAATCACCTCAAACCGAAGACGCGGGAAGCCAGGCAGCAGCTCCGCGCCCACCTGATGGAGTCGGAGACGGTTTCAGAACGCGACAAGGCTCGACAAGACCTCGACCGGGTCAAGAACCCATCGACCCTGTTGGCCGCTGCGGTGGAGCATCACCAACGGACGATCGGGCCGGCTATGACGTCTGAAGCCTCGACGTCCGAAGCTGCCACGTCCAAAGCCTCGACGTCTAATGCCTCGACGTCTGAAGCGGCTCTACCACCTGTCTGTGAGTCTCCGACCTGCGTTCGAGCTCCAAGTTTGCCTCCGTCCACCTCTCGAACTTCTTGCTTGCAGATGAAGAACTCGATCCAGAAGTGGCGGCCCAGTGTGCGCAAGATTTCAGCAAAAGCCTCCCTCTGTCCATCTCCATCGACCTTGCTGGTTTCACAAAGACGGTCCAAAACGGTGCCCCCTCTGAGCCCCACTCCGGCGACCAACCTCCGCCACAGGTTTCGGACTGGATCGAGAAGGACTTCAGCCATGGCGCCGACGTGGACCTGTTCGACGATCAGACAGAAGCTGATGTGTTCACAGAGAATGGCCTCGACATTGGAGTAAACTCCTTGCGCCTCAAACTCATGCTCCATATCGGGAGCCCCGTGCTGGCCTACCAAGCAGACAGAGCTCGCTTCTTTGTGAGTCGTTTGAGCCGCTCTGCTGTCCTGACCGGCTCCTGTGACTCTGCTGGGTGCCACGATGCCTCTCTGCTCAGTCCGAAGGAGAAGGCGGCTGGAAGTGGCGTTGCAACGCCAAAGATTGCAACATCACGCATACCACCAGGACCTCTGTTCTGATCCACCACAAGTTAAGCTTGTCCTCGTCTTCGAACTCATCGACCTCCGCAGCTCACAGTTTGGCCGGGCAGCTGGGCCCATTCGGAGTGGGCTCAAGTCATCAATGCAGTCAGGCCCAACTCTGAAGATGACAAGCACTTCAAGTGCAAGCACTGTAACCCCGAGGACTTGTTGTAAGTCTCACTTTTGCCGTGACCGCTTTGTGCACGTCATGTTCCCTGTCCCTTGTCCCCCAGTGAAACCCAACGTGATCTCGTGGACCACCTCCTGAGTCTGAAATGCAAGAACGGCTGGACGAACCGCATCCATCTTGCCGAGTTCCTAGACACTTTGCACAAGGACACAAGGCCCCATCGCAGACGCGCTCATGCAGAGTGGCAGCTGCGGCTTGAAACAGCTCAGTCCCTGGACAACGGCATTCTTGATCCTTCAGCATCCACGACCACTGGCTCCTTCTCAACGTCAGCTGCTCCTTCTGCAACCAGTGCCCCTCAAAAAGGGAAGCGCAAGCACTCCGCAACCCAGGCCGACGCTTCTGGCTCCAAGCCAGTCAAACGTGCACACCAGAAGGTCTGACACCACCTTGTTTCCCGATATCCTTCAGATTGCACTAATTTCGTGTAGAACAGCTAGTGTGAAAGTCAGGAGGGAGATGCATGTGTGACAGGGCTTGATCGAGATGGCGTAGTCATGTGTCTGCAAGTAACCTGTTCTTGTACGCCCGATCAAATCAAAGCCCTCTGAGTGACCTCTTCTACCATGCTCTGATCATTCCAATCACCGTCAAGTTTCTGCCTGCCTCCTCACTCCGTTTCTCCCACCAGCTTCTCATCCCGCTCACTTGCACACTATTTATGCTCTGCCTTACGTCCCTCTGGGCTGTCTCATGATGCGCCAGAAGTGCACATTGTGTGTATTCCCCAACTGACGGACATATTTGAGCCCAATCCTATCTCCCCAGACCACTCGGCCATCAGTACCGGAGCGGAGTCAGCTTTTCGGCTTGCAAAAAAAGGATGACGGAAGCGAGATTCGAACTCACGCCCTTTCGGACTAGATAGACGTATTTTAGCCTGATTCTAGCGCCTTAGACCGCTCGGCCATTCCGCCGTGTAAATGGGCCTTCCTTATTGTATATACCCAGCATAAATCTATTCTTAGCAGGGAGGCTGTTATGACCTCACGCGTCTGGGACTGTCTGACGCTGTTCGTTGACTACATATAAATATCTCCCTGCCCACCCATGGCCTCATTTCCTCCCGCAGTCCCCCACTTTCCCGACCTCTTCCAGCCCCCCGCTCTACCATGGACGCCCCCAAGCCCGCGATGACCGCCACCATCCAGCCCCAGGCTGTCCAGATGAGTGCGTTTTTGTCCTTGCTGTACGCGCTCGAGCCCACTGAGACCACATGCGCGACAGGCGTGATGAACCCGCCCGCACGTCAGGAGCAGACCCAGGAGTGCCAACGCAAGCGCGGACTCGCAGCCCGCCTCCGCGGTGGAGGTGCCGGCAGGGTGAGCACTGCGCCCTCGAGCGAACTCCCCCCCCCCCCCTCCCTGACGCTCATCACTGTTCTCGCGCGCAGGACTGCTTCCTCGGCCTGATCGAGTGTTTCCTCTGTTTCGGTGCGTGCCCCACCGTCCGCCCTCTTCGCCCGCAGTGTCGCTGACTGCGCTTTTCGTCCGATGTCCTACAGAGTGCTGCAAGGTGAGCCTCGTGCGACGGCGGCCCTCGTGCGCGGCGGCCGGAGAGGGCGCGCCGAGGGGGCATGGTGGAAGTGTTATCGTGCTCACGCACATGCGCCCATACAGGACTGCTGCGAGTGCTGCGCCGACATCATCTGTGCGTCTGTCTCTCACCCGCGCGTTGGCGCGCCACGTTCCCCGCGTGCTAACCCCATTGCGCCCGCCCTTCAGGCTGTCCGTGCGAGATGTGCTGCTGATCGGCTGCCGAGGATGGAGGCACGTTGCTCACCGCTTGACATTACGACACGAATGGGAGTGGGGTGCGATTTATCCGCGGAGATTGTTGTTTGTACCAGTGTTGCTGGCTCGGAAAGCTTGATCCACTTGCATGCGAATCTAGAACTCCAACGGCTGTGCTTTGTGTGCCGTTGGGATGCCGAGTTGTGCTGTCCCCATGTGGGAGCGTGTTGCACACGTTCCCTGTCCGCCGGCGTTGCAGTTTGAGCGGCGGGCGCATGCGCAGTCATCGTCGGAGACTCGGAGGCCTGGATGGTGTAAGAATAGAACGAGCGTGGTACCTGTTAGGCGCGAAATTGACGCGCTGACCCATTTCGCGGGTGCTGATTGACTTCGTCAGCCTCGACCTCGGCACGTTGTAGGTTAGTTGTCTGCCTCGGGCAAAGAAGCTCCTGCGTGCCTGGTGCCAAGAGTGCCGGTATGCTTGAGGCCTGAGGCGTATGGGTGGCCCGAGTTGTCAAGTGCAGAAGCTCGCCCGCCTTGGACACCACCAACGGAAGATCAGTCGAGGAAAGATCCGGAATGCAGAGTTGTGCGCTGCTACCTACTTACGGCTGCTGCTTCGGAGTTGAAAAACTTGTACGGGAAGGATAGGGGCGCTGTACGTACGTATGGGACGCCGTGTTCAGCTACACGGTTGTGACGTGCACGGGGCAGTGGAATCGGTTCGAAAGTGGAGAGACGGCCCGAGCTCACCAAGCGTGGGGACGGCCCGAGCACCTCAGGTGATCAAGCAGGCGCCCGGCAACGGCGCCCTTCCAACAACCACGAACTACGTCCATGCGTCGTTGTCCAACTTTGTTTATCTGTGAGTCTAGCACAGTCCGCTTCATAACCTCCATATCCTTACACTCTTGGTCCCACTCCTACAGCCACCGCTTGTCGCCGAAGTGCGAGACGAATGCGCCCGTGTCCGCCGGGCCCGTCTTCGCGAGCACCTCGCGCATCATCTTGACGGACGTCTCGGGCGAGATCGGCTTCCCGTCCCACTGCGGAGACACCCGCTTGAACTCCTCGACCATCTTCGCGATGAACGGCAGTTGCTCCGGGGTCGCTGTGTGCGGCTTTCCAGTCAGCTTTACGCACTCTCGCACAGAACGGGAAACGATGAGCGGACACTCACGCGGTGCCTTATCCCCCGTGTCGACGAACCCGGGGGAGATCGCAAGCACGGTGAAGCCCTCTTCCCGGAGCGCGCCCGCGAAGAGGACGTTGAACATGTTGAGCGCGGCCTTGGAGGTCGACTAGGGCACCGAGAACGAGTAGTTCGAGGCGAGGACCATGTCGAGGTCGCCGGCGCCGGTCGAGAGGTTCACGATCATCTTGCGCTCGCCGGCGCGGAGGAGCGGGAGGAAGGCGTTCGCGGCGTGCGCGGGGCCGAGCGCGTTGATGCGGATCTGGTCGCGTCGGAAAAGGGTCAGTGGGCCACCTCGAGTGTGGAGATGGATGGGCACACACGCTTTCAATGACGTCGTCTTCGAGCTGCTTGGGAGTCGGGCTGAGAAGGGCCTTAGTAGGTAAGGTGCGGGGCTGAGAAGGGAGACCAGGAAGGCGTACAAGCTGGTGATTTCGCGGAACGAGCCGATGGTGCTCGCACCGTTGTTGATGAGCACTTCGAGCTTGCCCCCGGTGATCTTGCCAACCTCCACGGCAGCGGCCTGGGTGAAAGAAGGGGATGGGAACCTCTACGAGAGAGAGAGAACGCACCGCAAGCGATTCGGCATCGACGAAGTCGCCCTTGACGACATAGATGTTGGAGCGTGAAGCCGCCAGTTCGTTGAGCCTCGTGGTATTGGTGGGGGTACGAACGATGGCGAAGACCTCGTTGTTCTTGTCTTCGCTCTACCAGGGAAAGCAACATCCGATTAATGCTTGTCATGTGTGCGTGCACAGGCTTCAACACACCAGCTGGCGGACCCACTCGATCTAGAGTTGAAGTTGCCCTCAACATCGGATAGACTAGGTAGGTAGAAAAGAGCTCACGCCAATACCACGGGACGCGCCGACAATTGTGTAGGAAACCATGGTCACGGTGTGTTCAAAACGCTGCTTTTGGGTGCTTGAAGGAAAGAGATATGAGGACGAGATAAAGGCCACAGGGCTGAATGCACTTGCCCTTATGTACGTCTGCCAGAGCCTCCTGAGCTGCTCACCCGCGAAGGGTGGCCTTGCAGAAGGATCTTGCTGGTTGCCTTCATTGATGCACTTGACCAGACGTCCGTGATTGATAAGCCTTACGAATCTGCGAATTATCGGTGAATGACGATCCCCGGAGCAAAACTTCTCAAGGCACTCGTAGGCTGCAGCGCAGGAAGCAATTGAGGCTGACAGCCTGACTCATCTGGTCATATGCGGTGAGTGATACATGTAATGGTATGTTCGCGTATCTGTCTATGTATGCATTGGCAGTGGCTGGCGGATGCTGGCCTGTGGAGTCGAGAAACCCGGTTAGAGTCGAGATCGACGAGCCCGTTGTTGATGTTGTCTTGAACGTTGGGGGAAGTTGAAGCGTCTCTCGAATGGTGCAGCTTCTGCAGCGCCCGGCAAATTCCGTCTTTCCCATCAGCAGGTCACGCGACGAGTCTGGTGCAACGTACAGCACCTTAAGGTCTTTCCCTCTCTGCGCATATACCCCTGCTATGTGTTTGCTGCTTCCATGGTTGAACAACAGCCGGCAATCGACCCTCATCCAGGCCTTTACTTCCTCGATGGCCATGTCATTCCAGGCATCGGTCGTTCATCTCCAAATTGACAAGCCTCTCAAGTCCATAAGCACGTCTCACGCCTTCACTCAGAAAAGGACTGAAGAGGAACTAAAGAAGTTCAGCCGGGGCCTTCGTCGAGCATCGCAATCGCCGGAACTTGGTCGTGGGACTGGGTTGGAGGGGCGTCGGCGAAGAGGTTAGCGAATGGCTCAGAGTATATACGCGACCTCTCCGACTGCGTCATTGCATTTGACCGTTCGTTATTACAGCGTCATCAATTTCCGACGCTGGGACCCGGATTCCCCACCATCGCGAGCAAGTACATGATCGAGTCTCTTTGTAGCCTTCTCATCCGCGAGGTTGTCGACGACTAGTCGACCACGCTCGAGGGCTGGGGCCGGCGGGAGGCTGAGCTGGGGGTCATGCGGCGTGCGCGGTCGTGTCCGACGCCCATCCGCCAGTACGTCCCCGTGCCTACGTCGGCAGTCCGTTTCTCGCTCGAGTTCGGCTGCCCTGAGACCCTCCCTGCGGCGTTCTACCAGCTCTGGACCACCAGTATCAAGGACGATTGGGAAACTGGCCGACTACCACCATTTCCTGCTCTGGCGCGAGCGGCTAGACGCGTACTACGACTGTTACACGGGCCACCCGGCGATATCCTCAGCCCGCGGTCCATGCCGCTCCGCCTGCGAGATGGCATCGGGACGGACGGGCAGCGAAACACCTTCAAGTGCTTCGAGATGCTCCCCGCCACGTTTCGGCACGGGTTCAAGGCGGAGCGGCGGCGGACGACGCGAGACACCCTCAAGTGGCTGAGCAAGCTGCTCGACTACAAGCGGCGAACAGTGACCAGGAGGAGTTCTACTTCGTGCCGTACCTTAGCTGCTGCATGTGCCTCCAGCGCTGGGTCGGGCGTGCGCGCCAGGATTTGTGGCGACTCTCGCACATGTTCGCTTTTACGGAGCACTGTGTATGGGCTTCTTCACCTTCCGCCTTCCTCTAATTTCCGGTTTATACTGCTGTTCTTGTCAAGCAGGTGAATTTGTTTTATAATACGGATCAGCAATGGACGAACGAACAAAACATATTCCCGCCGCATGCGATAATGGCCGATCGCGATCGACGGTGGAGGAGAGAGATTACCTCCGTTCCCCGCTATCTGCATAGCATTGGCGGCCTGATTTGGGTCATCACCTTCGACTATATGTATGTCTTGCGCTGCACCTATCCCGACATCTCCTGACGCCCTCGTAGAACCATCGAGCCCACAGCACGGTGATGTACGACTTTGCGTTTGCTCTCGGCAAGGATGCAATTATCGAGCGACATCCTCAACTTGATTTCTCTGACGGCGACATACTGTTGCTCGCAAGATCCTCAGTCACCACTCAAGGTCAATGTCGATACCAACTACTACGAGTGCATAAGTTCATGCTTCGACACAACTCTGCCGTTTTCGACAACATGTTCAATGATGCAATATCTGGCAACGATATGCACAACGGCATACCTCTGGTGCACATGCCTGGCGATAGCGCTGAAGACCTTGGCCGTGTTCTCACTTACTTATACAACCCTTCGTACGTACTGCCCAATCTCAATCGGCACACGACTGACGTCTGCCAACGTCCATACAGGAAGCTCACATTTCGCAGGCTCGATCCGACAACTCCTCTTCTGATGAGCGGTGCCATCCGCCTCGCCCACAAATACCTCATCGATTCTCTGCGTACGCGCCTCATCCGCCAAGTGTCGGACGACTGGCCGCTCTCTCTGCACGAATGGGACCAGCAAGAGGCCGAGGCGCTCGCCATCGCCGACGCCATCGCAACAGACCCTGCGGCGCGGCCCGTTGGGTCTCAGCACCTCGCTGATTGCGTCCCCGAACCCGCGGCCGCAATCGTCTTCGCACAGGAGTTCGGATGTCCCGAGCTGCTCCCTGCCGCATTCTACCAGCTCGCGCGCATCCGCGCGGACGACGACTGGCCTGCGACATCACCGCCGCGCGGCGCCGCGTCCACGGCCTCGGGCGGCGGCGCGGAGTCGCCACATCGCTCAACCTCACCCCTGCCCCTGCCGCCGCGAGTGCGCCTCGCGCGCTGGCCCCTCCTCGGGCGCGACACGCTGCTGCGGTACATGCGCGGCTGCGCGCGCCTCGACGACTTCCAACGTGGCGTGCTCTCGCCCGAGGGCATCGGCGGCGCGCTGAGCGCGGCGTGCCGGCCGTGGTGGGCGTGGCCCGGCGTCGCGCCCGCGGGCGGCGGCGCGCGGGAGTTCGAGGACGCGCGCGCGCACCCGTGCTTCGAGTTCCTCCGGGCGCTCTTCGAGGACGCGTGGCGGCGGCAGGGCGAGGCGGCGGGCGCGCGTGGGCGCGACCCGCTGCGCGCGCTGAAGGAGTGCCTCGAGTGGGAGCGCGCGCCGGCGCAGGTGCGGAGGGCGTGCCCGCAGGGGCTGTGTCGGAGGTGCGCGGGGGCGCTGGAGGGGTGGGTGCCGGACATGCGGCAGGCGTTGTGGAAGCGGCTCCCGGAGTACTTCGAGCTTGTGTGAGGGTGGAAGGTGAGCGGACCGTCGATGTGCTTGGCCTGGAGATGGATGCTTTGCTCACGTTGGTTGGGCAGGGATTTTGTTGTGCGCCTTGTAGCATCTATTTTCGAAGTTTCTTTGCGATGTAGCGGGTGGACTTCGTCGCCTTGGGTGACGGAGGCTTATCAGCGTCAATTCTGAGTTGGTCAAACGCAGCGCCCACGAAGTCCAACATCTGTGTGCCCGCTCACCAAGATGTTGCATGTTCATGGGTTGTTCCCGCCTGATTTGTGGGTTTCAATATCGAGGGTATCATGGATACATCGCATGGGAGATTTGGTAAGCAAAACTACCATCTCGGAACGGTGTTACTGACTGAATTCAGTCAGCGGCAAGTTTCCTGTTTGCGTCTTCGCAGACTACCAGCGTCCAATAGTTGCCATGCATCTGATCATGATATACGGTCGCTCATCTCGTAGCTGCATGTTGACACGCTGAACCATCGCATCACAGGCGTTTTTCACGATTCCCCCGAGCCTTACGGCGATGGCGGCACCACAGGCGAGTTGGACTGCATAGCTCATTCGCCTACCATTGGCAGCGCTTTGGTTCTGCGTATAAGACCATGCCTCTGTGGGCTACGGTTCCTCACCCCCCTTTTCCTTCATCGCTCTACTTTCGTTTTCACGTCTTCTACCAAGTCCGCTAGTCGGCTTACTTTTTGCTTTCGTCGTTTCGCTTTCTTTTATTCACGATGGTCTCCTTCTCCCGCATGATCTCCTCCGTTTCGGTCACGCTGGCGCTGGTCTCCGTGAGCAGCGTTCTCGCTGCTCCTGTCCCCGAGGTCTCTTCCCTATCCACCCGCGATATCACCGTCCCGAGCCCGGCCTTCGTTATCTACTCCGACCTCTTCACCCCCGACCCCAACGTCCTCGGTGACCCGTCCAAGTACGCCGTAAGTTGCCGCCTTGCAGCCCACTTTTCTCTCTTGCTGACGACCGTTCATTCACAGGGCTACAACGTCATCAACCTCTCCTTCCTCACCGTCAGCAAGGGGCCCTTCGACCAGGTCCTCCGCTGGCAGCAGCTCCCCGCGGACACCAAGGCGGCCGTGAAGGCGCAGTACGCCGCGGCGGGCATCCGGATCATGGCCTCCGCGTTCGGACAGACCGACGCGCCGACGACGGCGGGCCTCGACCCGGCGGCGATCGCCGCGCAGTTCGGGCAGTTCGTCCTCGACAACGGCCTCGACGGGATCGACGTCGACTACGAGGACCTGGACGCGATCAACAAGGGCGACGGCGCGGGCGAGGCGTGGGTGGCGGCCTTCACGCGCGCGCTCCGGGCGACGCTGCCCCAGGGCCAGTTCGTGCTCTCGCACGCGCCGATCGCGCCGTGGCTCGCGCCGAACGCGGCGTTCGCGGCGGGCGCGTACGTGCAGGTGAACAAGGAGGTCGGGGACCTCATCGACTTCGTGGGTGTCCTTCTCCTCTCCTCTCTCCCGCTGGCTGTGGCTGTGGATGCGTTGCTGATCGACGCATTGCGCCGCAGTACAACATCCAGTTCTACAACCAGGGGACCAACTACCAGGACTGCGACTCGTTGCTCAACGCCGCGCAGGCGCCGTTCACGGGCTCGTCGCTCTTCGAGATCGCGAGCAACGGCTTCGCGCTCGACAAGCTCGTGATCGGCAAGCCCGCGACCGCGGCGGACGTCGGCCCGCCCCCCAGCGGGCTCATGGACCCCGCGACGCTCGGGACGTGCGTGGACCAGGCCGCCGCGAAGGGCTGGAAGGGCGGGGTGATGGCGTTCCAGGACCCGCACGCGGACTCGGCGTGGATCCAGGCGGCGAAGGGCACCGCGTTCCAGTGCAGGGCCCCGTCGAGGCGTGCGCCCGCTTCAGAACGCCCTCCGCCAGTTCGGACGGCGATCGTGCCAGGAGACCTTAACGACGATTGACACACTTTCACGACGTGTAGCGCTTATGCTGTAATGAACATATGTTTTGGGGGGTCACTGTACACGCCCGGCTGATGTGCGGGAATTACTGCTTGGAACGGCCCCTGGGATTCCACCAGGGACCGCGGCGCACCCTGTACAGGGCTCGCATGCTACTAGAACCACTCCTGGTTGTTGTGGTGGGACAGGAACGCGCCGGAGTTCTCGGGGCCGTTCTTGTTCATGACGTCGAGGATCATGGACACCGCGACCGCGGGGGTCTTCGGGAGCCCGTCCCAGCTCGGGTAGTGCTTCTGCCAGGCCTGGGTCATCTGCTTCACGAACTCGGGGATGCTGTCGAAGTCGTCTGTGGCGCGGCACAGTCAGCGCGCACTCGCACGGAGGAAGGGGCGGGGGGATGCGCACTGGGGTCCTCCGTCATCGTGTTCACGTAGCCGGGGCTGATCGAGAGCACGGTGAAGCCCTCGGGACGGAGCGCGACGGCGAACTGGGCGGCGGCCATGTTCGAGGCCGCCTTGGAGATCGAGTACATGCAGCTGGCGTCGTAGTTGATCTTGAGCGCGAGCTCGATCGAGCCGGCGCCGGAGGAGACGCAGACGATCTTCTTCATCGCGCCCTTGCGGAGCAGCGGGAGGAAGGCGTTGATCGCGTGGATGGTGCCGACGGTGTTGGTGCGGAACTGTATGGGGAGCCGGCGGTTGAGCGAACGTTGTATGAGGGATCGAGATGGGGCTTACCCCGCCGACGAGGTCGTCCTCGAGAGCCTTCGGGTCGGGGCTGCGAGATCGTTCGCGATTAGCACGGAGGGTGGCTCGAACAGGCTACAGGGTTGCTGTACTCACAACTTGTCGAAAGTTAACATGGAATACGGGGTGATGATGGCGGCGCCGTTGTTGATCAGGACGTCGAGCGTGCCACCAGTGACCTTGGCCACGTCCTCTGCGGCAGTCTGAATCGTGGTCAGCGTCGGGCCTCGGTGGAGGTGCGCAGGGAGTCACCTGGAGAGTCTGGGCGTTATCGAGATCGCCCTGGATGGCGTGTACGTTGGGAAGAGAGGTCGCGAGCTCGGCGAGCTTCGTGGCAGTGGCGGGGTTGCGAACGACACCGAAGACGGTGTTGTTCTTGTCTTTGGCCTGTACGAGTAGAAGAGGAACGTCAACGCGGGGAAGAGGCACGAGAGAGGGACACGCACGAGAGAGTTGACAAACTCAAGCTATGGAGGTGGAGGGCCTCATCAGCATATAGGGTTATACTTGAGGGAGAACGAAGCGCACCCCCAGGCCACGAGAGGCACCGACGACGACGTAGGAAGGCATTGTGTGTGCGGAGTGCTGATCGTTTATCTGAGGTGCGAGATGAAGGAGGAGTCGGAGGTGAGAGCGAGGTTATATACTGGCCTGCTATTTGCCCGCCGCACTTCACAAAATCACTCAGGGGCGCCCGACATCCACGGCTTCTGTGTGTACGCAACCGAGCGTCGAGGCTCCCGCGGAGGTCGGCGGCAGCAGCCCGGCCGCATGACGCTGGTTATCGGCATGCGATGGGCTTTTGGAAATGCGCTCAGGCCGAGGACGCGGCGGAGAGGAGAGGATAGTACGCGGCGTGGCCGCAATTGGCATCGACGTCGTGCTGACTAAGCGTGAGTGCCAGAGGCGCGCGTCGCGACCCGAGCCTCTTTTCCTCCTCTACATCCCGTCCATGACTTGTGTCTCTCTCCCACATTGGTCGCCGCCGACATTTGCCTCGCGCTCAAGCGGATTGCCCAGGGACGCGACCTCCGATCGCTCTAGGATCACCCTGGAACCACCTATTTCCCACTGGCCTAAGTACCACAGCCACGCCGCCGTACCGCTTCAAGGCCCAGCCGGCGGTCATGCGGTTCTTCGCGCTTGCGTCCTCCGCTGTCCTCGGAGCCCAGTCTGTAGGCTATGATGGCCGGGGTTCCGATTGGTGAGAGTCGGATTCCATGGCGAGGCATCTCCAGGTTTCTCTCCAGTACGTCTCCGTCCTGTGGCTCGCGTGTGGGAATCTCGCCTTCAATTTCACCACGAGGCCATAGATATCGATCTCGAACTTTATTGACCCAGTCCCGCTATCGCAGCACCAGCGATAGTGGTCGGGTAAGAGAATCTCATTCCCTGCTCGCTCGGCGTTGGTCTATTCATTGTTCCTACCTCACTGTGATGCCGACCCTCCTCGAGCTCGCAGAGCAGTTGGCACTTCAGGCCGTCCAGCCAGGCGCAAACTCCGAACTCAGGTGAGCACTAGTCTCATTCACCTCGGCCGGATCTCTAGCTTACGACCTACTCTCGGCCAGTGTTTCGCAGGTCAGCAACGCCTCAGAGGACTTTGCCGCTCTCGATTGCTGAAATCTGCGCAGCTCTCCCGGACCCTCGAACTGTTGAGCGATGCCGCCAAGGGGATCAAAGTGCTCACCAACACCCGCGTCCCGATCACTCGACTACCCACAGAACTCATGGTTCGCATCTTCTCTGCGGTCCCCGGAGGCGCCAACAGCCGCACAAGAGGCCTCTTTGGATCCACCCAAGGGGCTTCCACTCTACCACCTTCCAACTTTAGGAACACGCTTGACCTTCTTCCTCTCACCACTGTCTGCCGACTTTGGAGAGACATCCTTCTCAACTCCCCCGCTCTCTGGACCAGTCTCTCCTCTGCAGACCCTCGTTGGGGCGCCTCGTCCTCCTTCTTTAGTGAACCTGAGCGAGCTTTGCACATCTCTCGACTTCGTCCAGGGATGACTTCCGCAAGACCGCTGTACATCGTCTCTGCTGAACCAATCCAGGATAGTGGGAACTCGCATTTCTTCCGTGAGAATGGCCATCGCATAGAGGAGCTCACCGTGACTATGCACCTGTACGGAACGATGTGGTGTCCAGCTCCCAACGGGTCACAGCACTCACCACCATTCCATTCCTTGTCATTCCCCCCGACATCGCTCAAACGCCTTACCCTTACGGGTCAAGCACGTCTTGATTACGGAACGGTGTGGCAAAACATTCCCTTGTTCGACGGCGTTGAGCTTGCGATAAACTCTTTATTCATGCACAGCATACCTTTCCTCCCAGTCAACCCTACCCCCTTTCTAACCTGTCTTGTTCTCTCGTGGTCATTGTACGATAACATACCACGCACGGGTGGGCCGGTGCGCGAGCTTCTTACCTTCCTCTCCAATACGCCATCTCTCCAAAAGGCCTACATCGACGGCGTCACGGAAGATGTTGAAGGCACATCTGTCACTCAAATCGTCCATCTCCCTTTTTTACGCACACTCAAGCTCTCTCCCGGGAGAGCTGCCGCGACTGTATTCTCTCAGCTCTCTCTCCCTCCTCAGTGCCTCACCTTCTTGAACCGCATCGACATCCGTTCTGGGGACTGCGTTGCCGCTGTCTCCACGGCAATTCCGCTGCATACCCACCGTGGCGCCGCGAAGCTCTACTGTTCCTGGGACCCGGGTTATTTACAGGGCAGCGTCGGCTCCATCTCCATCCAAGCCATCTGGTCCGAGGACGGCGGCGGGCTTCGCCTCCACCTGGCGTCGCAGCAGCAAGGCGAGGACCTCACGGACGTCTGCGACGCCCTCGACGTCTTGCTCTCCGCCTTCGCGGGGGTGGACGAGGTCTGGCTGCGCGGCGCCGGCTCGAAGATGTTCGTCGCGCGGGCCGCCCCGCAGATGCTCCTCCGCCGCTGCACCACCGTCAAGGCGCTCCACGTCCACGCGATCGTCCCGTTCGGCCGGGAGAGCGTGCCCACGCTGTGGCCGCCCGCGCACGTCTGGCCCGCGCTGGAGCGCCTGCACGTCTGCTTGAACGGCACGGAGGGCCTGCAGGACCTCGCCGGCCTGCTCCGGGCCAGGAAAGACGCGGGACGGCGGGTGGAGGAGCTCCGTGTCTCGCACCAGGTCGCGCTGAAGGGGCGGGGCGTCGCGGCGTCGGAGGTGCGCATGCCGTGGAACCACGCGCCACCGGACACGGAAGAGGCGAGGGAGGTGGAGGCCATCCGGGGCGCGACGGAGGCGCATGTCGGGAACGTCGAGGTCGGGTGGAACTTGTACGAACAGGGTTCGTGGGACACCGTGTTACCGCGGATCGTTTTGCCGGCGGAGAGCAATGTGTTTTGGCCCTCGTGGGTAGGAGACACCGTGTTCGGGTGAAGCAGCAGGAGCCTCATTAGCTGGACTGGCAAGGGTTTACCGTTGTCACCGAATACTGCCCTCGAATACGTGTATGCCGCCCTGTTGAGCCCAGAGTCAGGCATTACGCTACCCACGGGCGAGGGGAAACATGATGGATAGTCTAACTAAGGAGGAGGGTGACTTAAGGTCGGACTTCCATGTGTGCACGTGAGCGTCTGGCATTGACACTCCTGCTCCTTCCTCCTCGCACTGGTACGACCACACTCTCCGTTCAATCTTCCTCCGCTTGCCAGTCCTCTGCTCTCCGGTAGTTCACTGAGGCTTCAGCGTCGTCTGCAACACCTCCGCTTCTGCGTTTGTGTCGCTCCCTTCTGTTGCCCCCCCCCCCCCCCCCCCCCCCAGACCTTCTACACAAATTGCCCGCGAACGAATACGATTGCGACCCTTTGGCCTTGAATTTACAGGAGAGCGGCGTAGAGAGAAACAATGGAAGGCAGACAAGTGGGGAGGCACGGCCAACGGGATCCTCTCCAGATGCTGGACGATTGAGATTCGCTGGTGGGTGTTTGAAACACGCCTCTACGTTCTTTCTTGTGCAAGGTCATTCCCCAGGCGAGGCAAATGTTTCCCCTGGGGAAATCCTGGACCGGCGTACTTTTCTGTTTCGATGGCGTTGCGTGGAGGGTCGTGCTGCTCGCAAGCTTCTCCATCGCCCGTCTTGCGATTCGCAAGGCGATCGGGTTGTCGTCAAGTCCCGCCTGAAGCCTCCCTGGCAAGGCTGGTTTCCGCCCAGGGACACAACAACTTTAAGTGGCAGCACTACGCATCCTGCGCAGACAGATGCGATGGAGCGTAGCCGTGCTGCGTAGGGCCCGCCTCGCGATCACGGCACAGACCATGGGCCACGGTGGCAGAACACCAGCTTCCTCCAAGGCAGCGAGCTCCCGATACAACCTCTAAGCTTTGATCCTGCGCGGCACTCCCTTCTTCCTCTCTAATCCCACCCCCTGCCTTACCTGTCTTGTGCTCGCGTGCTCGTTGTCGGACAGCGTCCTATAGGCGAGCTCGTCACCTTCCCCTCTCGCGTACCGACGCCTCAAGAGGCTTACGTTGAAGGCATCATGGAGGACCCCAAATGTATACACCAAATAGTCCAGCTGCCGCATCTGTGCAAGATCAAAAGTGCTGTCCCCCGGGAACGTGGCCACGACGACGCTGTCTCGACTTTCACTTCCTCCTGGCTATATCGCCTATCTAAGCAGCGTCGACGGAGGAAGACCTCCGGGACATCTGCCGCGCTCTCGACGCCCTCCTTCGCTCCTTATGGAGGCCTCTCCGGCCGCAAGCCCCATTACAGGGAATGCCCCGTCCCTCCGCATCTCCGACTATCTCACGGCGCTGCATCTCGTCCTCCCCTTCGATCGGGAAAGCGCCATAGTCCGCCGAGTCGCCGTGGCCCGCGTTCGAGAACTGCATGAACGATACTCGTGGGGGACTGTTCTGCTGCGCGCGTGTTCTGGAGCAGAAAAGAACATGAGTTGGCCTCCATGGGCGGGCAAGAAGCTTTGGTACGGTGTCCGCCGCAGATAGCATTTCACATCCCATTCAGTCGAACCTTCGCCGAAGAGTGTCAGCCCCCAGACACATCACCCCGATGGATTCACCGTGCGCGACGACTTTGCCGCGCTCCCAACCATCCCCATAACATCTTTCCAGGATGCCCATGGACACAAAACTATTTAAGAGGCAGCAAAGCCGCCGCCAACCTCCAGTACGCAGCCCATCCCCCTTTTTCTCCGCTTCCGACTACCGTGTTCCGACGTTTGCTCACAATGCTCTCCTTCAAGGCGTTCCTCGCTTTCGCTGTACTTGCGACCGCCGTGACCGCTCTCGCCATCCCCAGGGCAGCGGCCGACGTGATCGCGCCTGCCGTCACGGATCCCACCGCGGGCACCGTCTGGCACGTCGGTGTGCTCGAGACGGTCACATGGGACACCTCCAGCGTCCCCGCGTGGTCGGAGAGCACCGGCGTCCTCCTGCTCGGCTTCGTCGAGGCTGGCGATCCTTCGGGGAATGAGCACCTCGACGTCGGTGTGTGACGCGCTCCCTCCGCCGCACCCGGGTGCTGACCGTAGGGCCGGTGTCAGACCACCCGCTTGCTGCCGGGTTCAAGCTCGTGGATGGTGTCGTCAATGTGACTGTCCCGGACGTGGTCCCTCGTGACGATTATGTCGTTGCTTGTGAGTCTCTGCTGTGTTGGTGCTTACGGTGCTTCGATTGACGACTCCTCGCCTCTCTTCTTCAGTGATCGGCGACAGCGGTGACGTCTCTGGGATGTTTATCATCGTGCCCTGATGGAGGTAGCAGCCCGAGGACGAATCGGCTCACACCGTTCGTAGACACGGACATCTAGGACATCAAGGCAGCATTATTGCGCGACTGGGCTATGAGACGAACTTCACGTTGCTTACGGAATGGACTGCTTTGCGTACGCTTCCATCGACAATGATATCTCGATCATGCTGCATCTTCGTTCACGGACACCTCTCGGCCGAAGTTGTGTTGTGCTTCTTCCAGGTCTCAATGAACTCGGAGTCGCTGTCGAAGTCGTTTGCGATGCGACACCACGCGAAGTTGAAGCGGTTCGGCGGGTGCCCGCACGGAACTCGAGCGGGAGGGATTTACTGGGATCCTCGGCCATCGTGTCAACGGAACCGGGACTGATCGAGTGCACGGTGGATCCCGCAGGGAGCGCGACCGCGAAGTGGGCGGGGGCCACTTTTTTTGGGCTGCCTTAGACGTGGCATAGTAACCGCTAGTGGCCTGGGCGACTAGTGCGGCAGCCTGAGATGGGGATATTGCTCTACCTCTTTCCGACAAGGGTACGAGACCGCTCACCTGGAGAGGTTTGATGCTGTCCAGATTGTCCTGAACGGCGCCGAGGAGAGACTGCGCAATCTCAGCAAGCCCGGTGGCGCCAAGGAGCATACGTACTGGCCTGCGTGGGGCGAAGAAGACGAGTATAGCACCAAACGCACGGCCTTGTCTCCACCAACTTGTTGAGAGCCCCGACGTGGTTTTGTCGAGCAGACTGTCATCGGGACGGACGAGACGGGAAGCGGATAAATAAAGATTGTGGGGCTAATTACATAGTTGAGTGAGATGAATTACAGCTAGGCATACACTCGATCCGGGATGGGCACTCGTTTAGGACCTCCGCCGATTCGCTAGGAAGAGAGGGAGAGGGGCGGTATGGTATATATGTGGAGAATGCAAATACCCTGACCAGGAGTAGGAGAGAGACCGTGACCAGAACAGAACCGAATCCAAGAAAACTTCGTGTGCGGAACCCCTAGGGCCCGCGTTGTGTTGAGTGATGCTCGCGCCGGGGCGCGCGTGTGGGTTGATACTTAGGCAGAGCCCGCCGAATCATCCAGGCCCATCTTCTTGCGCACGACCTCGAACGTCTTGAGCATCTTCCGCCTCGCCCCCAGGGCCGCGACGCCCTTCGCCTCGAGCTGGGCCTCGTCCATCATGACCATGTCACGCCAGTCGACGTTCTCGAAGTTGGGCGTGTACTTGTGCAGGCGCAGGCTCCGGAGCCACGCCGGGATGTCCTCGAGCAGCTTCGGGTCGACGTCCTCATCGTCTTTCTTCTCCCGCTGCCCGGGAGACTTGGTGTTCCTGTCTCGGTTGCCGACGCCGCGATTCCCGCGCATGTTGTTCTGTCCCCGAGCATGCCCATCGGGTTGAAGCCGGCCTGACCGAGCTGCCCAAGCTGGCCAGCCGCCGCCATCTGCATCGCGATCATCTGCTCCGGAGAGAGTCCCATCGCGGCGAGGTTCGACATGTTGAACATGCTGTTGAAGGGACTGACGGGCGCCATGCCCGCCGCAGCAAGCGCCGCCATATTGAAGCCGCCTCCACCCTGCAGACCGGCGAGGGCAGGGTTGCCCATGCCCATAGCGAAGCCGTTCATGCCGAGACCGTTCATGCTGCCGTCGTCGCTGTAGCGACCCGACGTGTTTGAGAGGGCGGGGCTACGTGCGCCGCCCCAGCCGGCCTGGCCACCGAACGCGCTCAAGTTGCCATTGTTGCGGAAGCCGCCCGAGACATTGCGCTGGCCGCCGCCGTTTTGGTGTTGGTGCTCCTCGACGTCGTTTCCCGGAGCGCCCTTGGAGAGACGGTTGAGCCTCTTGGGAGGGTCCGACATCAGAGGGACGGCGCCGCTGTTTCCGCCGTTCCAGTCGTTGAGCTTCTGCGCCGCAGCATCGAGGCTCTGGCTCGGGTTGCGAGTGTCCTTGAAGATGGGGATCAAGGGCGTGTTGACCATGCTCGCCCAGCTGCCACCCGGCATGGGAGACAGCTGGTCACCGATGTCATCACCAACGCGAGGGGACTTCAGGGCGTTCGCGAGGCCGGAGAAGTCGGTGCTCTTGGGGCGCGAAGCGGGGTTGGACGACGGGATGGTGATCTCCTGACCGCCGGGCGATGGGGCACGCTCGTCGACCTGGCCGAGCTGGTTCGAGCCGGTGCCCCACGTGTTGCGGTCAGCGCCGATGGTGGTCGAAAGGACAGGGGCAGAAATGCGGTGAGCGGCGTTGCTTGCCTTGAGCTTGGCGCGCTGATGGGCAAGAGTAGCAGCGGGGTCGGCGCCGGAGGCGTTGTTCGCAGACTCCGGCGAGAGGAAGGAGGCACCCATGCCACTGCCAGAGAAGTTGCGAGCAGTGGGCGAAGCAGGCAGGTTGGACTTGAGCCCCGGAGACTTGAGGCTCATGCTGGCTAGCTTAGCCTCCATCTGGCTCTGCATGGAACCTGTCAACCCATGTTAGTGGACGCAAAACAGAGCTAAATGACGCAACGCACCTCCAACGGCAGGAGAAAGGAGGGCAGTCATGGGGTCGGATCTAGCCATTTGCTGAAGGACGGTGATGAAGAAGCGAATCTGAACTTGAGTAGAATGTTGCAAAAGACTGTAAAGAGCGGCTGTGCGCTCGGCTTCGGAAAGGACCTTGAACCCTGTGAGACCCAGGATTAGCATAACGTCCCTATGGGGAGTCGCAAACATGAAGGTCCTGGGATAGGACGGGAGTAAAAATAGCGCGATCTGTACTGGGGCACTTCCGGCCAACTGGGACAATACGCTGGACGACGCTCCCAGTGGCTAGTGCTGCCGACTCAGCTGCGACTGGTAGAGCTTCCAATATAATGGCTTCGGCAGACGACTCCCACCCAAGTTGATCGATTGGGACGAGACAAGACGAAAACGCACGAGGGGGTTGATCACTTACATTGCTCGATGGCACTCAGTTCTTCCTTGAAATTGACGTCAAGAGAGGCAGCAGCCATTTCTTCCTGCGCGATAATGAGAGGCAGAGCAGCATGCGGAGAAAAGGACCACTCACCAGCGTCGCCTCATAGTTCTGGAAAGTCTCAAACCACTGGTCGATAGCTTCGGCTGATGGGGAGCACGCATGAGCATCTGAGAGGCATGTGGTGGACGATGTGGCTCACCCTCGGGAGTCTGGAACATGCCTGCGCCGCCCAGGAGCTCGCTGGTGGGACGAGCTCCGTTCGGACGGGGGGACGCGGGGGGCAGGCCCTGAGGCCCGCCGCGAGCAGAGGTGGGACCCATGGAGGCACGGTAGCTGGGAGACCTGCCGCCGCTCGGGGCGGGGGACACGCTAGGGCTGGGGGGAGCGAGACTGGACATTTGATGAGAAAGCGAAGGACTGCAAGTCGACGTCGAGTCGGGGTTGGCTAGAATCAAGCGACACGTTCGGGGACGTGCAACGATGTCTAGACAAGACCAGCGGAGCCTGCCGGTCTAGGAAGTGACAAAGGCGGGAAGACGGCGACGAGGGGGAGGGGCTCGAGAACGTCGAGGACGATGAGGACGAATGGGAAAGGAGCCTGCCGGGTTGGAAACGCCGCCTTATGCTGGCACCCCAAACACCGCCAAACACTCCGGTGGCGCCTCGCCCGGGCTCTGATGCCACCCATCACCATCTGTTCGTGTCTCGCCCGCTGCACACCGCCTCCTTGAGGCCCTCTACCGCCCTCTCGCGGAATGCTCGTGCTGACACATCGCGGCCTGTAGGGCGAGGGGTGCGGAAGACGCAGTCACGACCCGCGGTCCATGCGGATAATTACACTCCCCGCCGGCTGTGGGCACCCAAGGACGCCCAGGTGACCAAAGCATGATGCTCTTTATGGCCGCCCGCGCTTCCTGGCAAGCCCATTGGAGTTTGTTGCATGCATGAAACAGCACACACAGATGATCAGCTAGCCTGGCCAGGGTCGAAATCCCTGACATAGGGCAAAAGAACCGCCTCATCGCGGCCGGTGGAACGACACCTAACGGCAAGGGCCGTGTCGTATCGCTAGAGTACATAGCCAAAGTCGATCCACCGCGGTCTCTCGAGGAAGACCTTGTCGATGGTGAAGTTGGCCGCTTGCTTCCTCGTCAAAAGATGCTCAAGAGGAATCCGCTCAGAGGTGTTCCCACCAGGCCCTGTGTGTGTGCATGTCAGCCTAGGGATATAGGGGCGTGCATTCAAATACCGCACCAAAGGAAGCGAATTCTGCATAGAACGTGGTGTTCATGATCACCGGTCTGCAACAAGTCAGCCCACAGATTACGTCGACAGTGGATGAGCGGTACCTAGCGCTACTGAATGGAGTCCAGCCCACTGGCTGAATGCTGTCGTCCATGAATGTGCGAAGATATACTGTCGTGGCAAGATCGTTCCATGGTCTGCCCAAGAAACACTTCCCATCGGTGACGGTGGTCGCGTTTGCATCCGGAGACTGCAGAAGCGTGAGCTACATGTGGGATCCACGCTTAAGCTAAACTCACCCTGATGATTCTGGAATTGGAAATGTATGCGCCGTAGCGATTTCCGGGAGCATCCGTTAAGTTGGTACCCTTCCAAGCGACGATTCCACCACCACAAGCACGGTTTGCCAGAGTGACGTTTTCAAACCACCTGAGGAAGCATGAGCTACCGCTTGTCAGGCATCGATCGTGACCACTCACGCGGTCCCAAAGCCGAATAGGTCTGCAGGCATGCGTTAGGAAATGGAGACGGAAGATTGATGGGAGTCTCACTCACAATCTGTCTGACCAAAGATGATACTGTCGACAACATAGGTGCTGCCGTTGCGACCCGTGTACCAGGTGTCTTGGAAGCTCGCGAACGTGCATCCGTAGAAGGACGCATTCGCATACGAGATGTCTGTGACGAGTGCCTGCGAAATGGAGAAGTTGGCCTGTGGCCCGAGACAGACAAGATCAGACTGCAGCCCCAACTGACATCGAGAGAATGATTCACAGCGCGGTTCTCGAAATCGATGTTGTACGCCTTGAAGTGACATTACCGAACAGCGGCTGCAGCGGTGCACCCGTGGGGCCTGCACCGATGAGGGAAGCGTTGAACGACGGCGCGACGAGAAGAACGGCAGACTGCGCGTCGTCCATGCCGCTCTGGACAAAGTGGTTGTTCCAGATGTGGACGAGGTTGCGTGTGGACGCGTTCCCGGCTGGGTCGAAGACGGTCTTAGAGTTCAGTTGACCCTGCAAAAGCGCGTCAATGGTGAAAGGGTTGCGCAAGGCGTGCTGTGCTACTTACCAACAGCGTAACTGGGCCTCTTCGAGTAACATTCACTATCTCATTGTATTCTCCTGCGCCGACAAGGATGGTAACCGCTCCTTGATCAGGTCTGGGGAAAGCGTAAGTATTGACGTTCTCTCGTGAGCATGGTGAGCTTACAAGGAAACAATGGCATCCTGGACACTGGTGAAATGGGCCCGAGGGTCGTTCTGAGATACAAAAATGGTTCCAGGGGCGCAACCCGCTAACGGCGAATGTCTCGGCGCTTTCTGCAGTTGACACGCTATATGGGCAGGAGAAAGAGCGTGGACGCCACCAGTGAGCAACAGTCCGAACAGCACCTCCGCAATCCAGTGCATGCTGAAGGACGCGACCTTGACGAGGGGGGTAGAGGTGCTGCTGGGGGCATGCGCGTCGCGTCTTATAATGCGATAGAGGCAAGCGGGCGGACCGTCGGGAGTGTCATCAGACCGCGAGCATGACCACGAAGGCGGGGCGATGTTAAAAGCCACATATGACCCCCACCTTCTGGAGTAACAGCATGCCCACACGCTCTAATTGGGGATTTTCAACCGCGCCGATCGCTCCCTCTGTTCCTGGCTTGCGGAATAGCGCACATGTGACCCATTGAAATCGGCTCGCGTTGATGGCCCTTGACGCAGTTTAGGGGAACATGACAGACTACCGTCAACTGATGCGGAGAGCGTTCGAGGCGGGCGGTAAAGAGAGTATGCCAGTCGCGAGTCGGACGAAAGGGAGGGTCGGCTCACAACGAGCAGAGTCGGCAGGTCTCCCGCCGACGGCCGGCGGGTGTGTGGTCCTGTTTGGCGCTTCGACACCGTGGCCGGACCGCCACCGTCGCGCGTTCTGGTCTGCGGGCGCAGCGTCCCCACAGAGCGCATGTTTCTCGTCCTTACTACCACCACCCTTCCTTAATACCGACTCCACGCCCCTGTCGACGCTGCAATGAGCTTCAACGACATCGAGGCCGGGCTCTCGCGCCCGCTCTCGCCTAACAGTGGCGCGCCACTGTCGCCGGAGGAGTCCGCGTTCACTTCCCTCCAGTCGTCGCTATCCCTCCAGGTCTTCAAGATCAACTCCAATGTCCAGGGCATCCTCAAGCTCGTCGACCAGCTTGGTACCGCGAGGGACTCTGCGGCCCTTAGGAAGTCTCTGTGAGTCGTGTTTGGGCGCATGGGAAAGGAGCGTAGACCAACCGAACCTCCGGACAGTCATGACCTCACCGAGTCAACACGGGCCATGGCCAAGCGTGGCTCGGACGATCTGAAGAAGCTAGCCGCGATGCAGGCGACCCTCGTACGTCTGCTTGCCGTAATTCCGTGCCCATTGCGCGACTCACCGCCCGCGTTGCCTCCAGCCCCGGCAGAAGACGTCACTGCAGAAGACTTCACACGATTTCCAAGTTTCACTCGTCGCATTCCAGCGCGCACAGGCAGTCAGCGCGGAGCGGCAACGTACTGTGGTCGAGGGTGTGAAGCTCGCCGTTGAGGAGGATGAGGCTGCGGCGTGCGTAGTTCTTCGTGCTGCGTATCGTGCCTGATACTGACGCAGCGTGAGCAGACATGGGGAGGCCGTGCGCGCGTCGAGCCCCTCGCCGTCGCAACGGCAGGCGCAGATCCTGCACAACCAGCTCTCTCCGCAGGAGCTTGTATTCCAGGAGTCTCTGATCCAAGAGCGGGAAGCAGAGATCCGGGACATTGAGAACGGTATCCACGAGCTCCGCGACATCTTCCGCGACCTCGGCACGCTTGTGCAGGAGCAGGGGGACATGCTCGGTGAGTCGCTCTTCGTAATCTGTCTGGTGGGGCGGTCGCTCACGGATGCGCGAACTCAGACAATATCGAGTCGAACATCTCCTCGATCGCCGTTGACACCGCAGGCGCTGCCGAAGAACTAACCACGGCACACGAGTACCAGCGGCGCGCAGGCCGGCGTGCACTCTGCCTGATGATCGTCGTCGTCATCGTCATCTGTGTGGTCCTCTTGGCAGTACGTGTCCTCTTCATTGTTGCCCGCTGCGCGTCCTGAATACCAATGCTTTGTTGAATTTTCGCAGGTCCTGTCGTGATAACTCCTATCCGATTGACTTATACCGGGACACTGATGTGCTGTGGCGGGCTTATTCCTGCGGCTCCGCCGGACAGTTTATGCTAGACTTCATATTCCCCTTCTACGATGGCGACGAATTTATATCCTTGTTTATGCCGCTAATTATGTTGCCACCTGTACTCGTCCGGACGGACGGCATGATGATCTAGTAATGGGGTTCATGTCCCCGCAATTGTACTTGAGCGTGGTGTGGAGAAGGCACCGCCGCGCTCCGTATGTGAAAGGTTGGCTTCGCTCCGAAGGGCCAGTACTTCGAACATGATGCAGAAGAAAGATGTCATATTTCACGTTCGCCGAGTAGACTACGACCATCAACAACGCTACATATGGCTAGCCGATCAAAGTGCGCAACAATAAGAAATACTTACCAGAACCTTCGGCGCACGTTAGCTTCCCCACCCCGGCAAGCCGGAGCGGGTACTAGTCCCGAGGGCCACGAAGAGGCCTGCGCCAGGATCGGCCGCGCTCCACCCGAGCGCGCGCCGACCCGTACCTCGGGAAGCCGTCTTGAGCGGGGGCGTGCTTCACCGCGGCTGCTTGAAGCCTTCATGCACGCTTTTCCATTTCCACCATCCTCTCATTTACGTCCTCAGGTCTTCACCCCGGGCGTCCCCGAGCCGCAGCGATATATCTGTCTTCACCCGCCAGCGCGGAACTTTGCCTTCGTCGCCCATCTTCCTGGGCGAGCATATTTTATTTGCTGCAAACAAGTAAGTAGACCGATTGCTTTGGTTACCTACGGCGACGACGGTGAGCGGCAGCGCGAGACGACGAAGAGCGCAGAGGGAACGCACCTGATGATGCAGGGGATCACGCCGGGCTCGCGCGAGACGGTCCCGAAGCACGAGCTGTCTTGAGTCACCTAGGCCGTGCACGATGCATGAGGGGCGCACGATCCGTCTCGGCTCATGAGAGTTGCACGGTCACCAGAGGCAGCCACCGCAGCGGCGTCGGAGAGGGCGTCGGTGGTCAGCGGCCAGGACTCGGCTGGTAGGCCCCGGCGAACCCGGCACCCCACATCTATGTCCCTCAAGGACCTGAAGGGAGTATGGTCAGCATGGTGGTCGGGGTGGCGGCGAACGATGATGATGGGCGGGGCAAGGAGCGGTGGGGCTTGGAGGAACGGTAACCGGGGACGACGAAGGTCATTGAGGAGGGTGGCGGGAAGGGTGGCGAACGATACGAGAATACTCACTCTTGCACTTGCCCGAAGGCGCATCCCCCGATCCGCCTCCCGCACGAGGATTCAGGGACGCGTGAAAGCGTATGGCCAACCGATACGGATTAGACGACGGATCGAGGAGGTTTCGACGTGCCTGGCGCGGGTACGCCCGACCAGCGGGACGCAGACGTCGGGAACAACACTGCTGAGGACCAAGGCGTGCTCGCCGTCCAGCAGACAGTGAAGACCGTGCCCGGGGACGACTGTCCGGGGGACTATGAGATGAGCCGCAGGCAGCTGTGGGGGGGGGGCGTCAGCGTGGACTTGAGGTAAGAGGAGGGAGAGAGAGAGACACACACCCGCCATCTTCGCAGTCTGAGGGAAAGAGGGACGTGGCGAGGAGATGGGTTTATATGTGCGGCGAGGTGGCGAGCGGCTGACTTGTTCCGAACTTCAGACTCCGCTCCGCGCGAGGGGATGCGGGTCGCCACCGGATGGTTGGGTGAGAACAAAAGGATCGATTGTTCCGTCTGGCGGCTGGCCTGATGGCCCTTGGGAGCCGCTTGTTCAGGGGGTCGGCTATCGATCCTGCTCCCACATTCCGTCCCATATTCTCCGCCCAAAAAAGGCAAGTCCATCAACGTGGTCCGCCGCTCGAAGGTCCCCACTTCTGATGTGGTTCGAGCACACTTCATCGCCACGCTGCTGCTGCTGCGGGCGGTGATGCATCGTGGCGCGGCTCTTCAAGGCGGTACGCCTCCGGGTGTTTGGCCGTGTTTGTCTCCGTAGGTGCAAGCATCCCAGCCTGTAACGGAGTTCCTGTAAGGGCATCAGATACAAGATGACCAGAGAATGAACAGCACTTAACAACGAGATACGTTTGAGAGCGGAGGGGATGCCGGTTTGGGATACAAGTGACTCACAGCGGAGTTTCTCCGCTTCTAGCTCTGTCCGCCAAGCGGGCCTGGCTGTGCCTGCGTGTTCGAAAGATGTACAACGGGTGATAAATGAGTCGTTGTGTGCGTTTGGGAAAAAGAAGCCATGCGGAATCATGACCAGCATGTGCGTTGATGGACATATGATGAGAAATACCATACTGTGCCAGAATTCAGTTGCAGCAAGCAGCGACCCCTGCCCGTTCGCCAGCCGTTCGCGGGTCTTTGCGTGCATTGGTGCACGCTTTGCTCACGCTCTCGCATCTACCACACAGCGCAAGAGGGCCCGATTTATATTGATAATGCACATTATATGCGTGACTCACAACGGAGGTTCTTCGCGCTAGTCCACGTCAAGCCCGTGATCGCGTCGGTTTTGTGGGCGCAGAGCCGTCGCCACGAGGCAACCTGATGTCTTCATTTCGTATGGCCCTGCACCATGATCCCACCGCTGAACCCTCGGAGTCAGTGACCTAGCCACGGACGTTCCGAGACTCGACGCCCATCCGTATCTAGATGGACGCACCCCTGTTAGCGTGCCAGATTCTGCGACGTGCCCCATACGTACGTAAGCACACCTATTCTTGCTCGAGAGTCGGAGGGTGGATGCCAATTCCCCAGTCAGCCCGATCGAGGACCTTGCTAGACTTCCCCGTAGCATCCCGGAGGCCACAAGGCATGCAGCACGATATAATCAAACAGCGACACCAGCTGTCCCCGTATCAGTCTTGTGTTACAAGTACCGTCGCGAAGACAGACCCAGTACAGATGGATGTGGCAGAGTTTCAATCCAAGAAGTTCAGTCACCGAGGCGCCAAGGACCTGAACTCTATTCCCACGGCCTTAGTATGGTCGCGTTCGATTTGGCACGTAGCGCCCATAGGTCTGACCGGTTTTCTTCCAACTTCCCGCAGCTGGTTGAACGTTGAGACGTGTGCGCGAACCACTTTACTCGGTACATAATCTGTTCTTCTGGCGTGCAATCCGCGTTCCCGAGTGCTATGTGGGCGGTACGTGGATTCGCTTATCGACAACGCGCCTGCCACACTCAACTGACAACCACCTCGTTATATATAGACCCTACGGCTCGCCAGATATCACCCACAGGCAACTGCACAGTGACTGTCGGAAAATATTTCAGCATTAACCCGGCCCATGGCGGGCGCTGTGCGCACATGCATGAGACAAAGGCGTTCGGATGCCACCACAGCGACGGGTACCCCCTCTTCGCCCCGCGACGGACTGCCTATCCACAGCGACCACAAAGAGACATTTCCCGAAAACATCATGTATGCGCAACAGGTTACATCACCTGCGCAAGACGACAGCGTCAGAGGTACGAGACCACTTATCTCATCCTACGTCATACCGCCCGGTGTTAGTGATCATTAACGAGGGACCGGTGAAGGTTAACTTTCACCTGCGACGCCAAAGTGCCCGCCAAATAACTCCCCGAGTAGGCCGATAGCTTTGTTTGTCCCAATAACACAGCCAAACTAACCCAGAATCCTATAAGATACCCCGCCAGACAGCCAAGCTCCCCAGTACATCTCTGCCTCAGATTTGTCTCTGCTCTGCCCCAGGCTTAGCTGCATTACCGCACTTGCATTAGCACCTGCATAACACGCCCTTACCGCATACAACACCCACCATACAACCCCCACCCACCATGTCCACCACCCTCACCCTCTCCTCCATCCCCCGTGCCGTCCTGGCCACCTCCGCCCTCCCCTACCTCCTCTCGCTCGGCTTCATCGCCGCCCTCTCCCTTGTTGCCGCTTACCCTCTCTTCCTCCAGCTCATCCTCGTCGTCGTCCTGGGCTACGCCTTCGACGTCCAACTCCGCGTCCTTCAACGCTCCGGCACCCCCGCCAACACCCAGACGACGCTCGCTGTTGAGTTGTCCATTTCCGTTCCCCCGTTTGCTGATCTCGCCGCCTTTTCCTTCTTGCCTCGCGCGCTCGACGCGTCCAAGGTGGCCGCCATCGAGGCCCTCTCCTCCGCTCTCATCGCTGTATACGTGTTGGCCCAAGTCGCGAAGACGGCGGCGATGTATGCGGCGGTCTTCGGGGTGTGCGCGCTCTTTGGCGTCGCGACGGCGGCGCATGGGACCTTCGTCGCGGTTGCGCTCGTCGCAGACGCGATCGCTGGTCCCGTCGACGCCGGCGACGACGCCATCGCCCTGCGCGCTCCTCGCGAAGGTGAGCAGCCGTGCGTTCTTGGACCCTGGACTCGTCGCCGATATATGTCCTTTTCCCAGTCATCGCCGCCGACATCACCGTCGTGGTCGTGGCAAGCCCGAAGGCTGTCAACACCGTCCTCGCGATCACGGCCGACGCCGAAGACGCTGCGGAAGAGTCGTTCTCTGGAGACGACGAGGATGACACCGAGTCGACTGTCGATGAAGCGCTCCTTACGCCGGCCGACTCCTCTGCGGACGAGTTCGAGGTGGAGATCCGTGAAGACCCCCTCAGCGACGAAGAGGACACTCTCGACGAGAGCGACATCTATGGCGGACTCCTCAAGCTCGTCGAGGCGGCCGCGGCGTCCGATCCTTGCTGCCCCAACGACAACGACGTCGCGGAGCTCCTGGAAGCTATGGACTCGCTTGCTCTCAGCGCGCCCTGCTCCTTCGACAGCCTTGCCACTGGCTCTCTCGCTGAAGCATGCCTCACTGACGATGTCGACGCTTTCTTCCAGCTCACTGAACAACTCGCTGAAGCCACCCCTCTGGTCATCAAGATCGAACCTGCCGACAGTGAAGACGTCGACATGACCATTCTGCTAGCTTCTCTCACCCTCTCTGGCGACCTTTCTCCCTCTCTCTTGGATGTACCTTTTGACGCCCCTCCCATGAATGTTGACGAGCGCGAAGACCCTGCGATGGACGTCGAGATCCCGCGTACCATGGACGCCCAATCGACCTCTACCAGTGAATCTCTTGCCGTGGACTGTCTCATGACCGACGAAGAGATCGACGCCTTTGCATTGGAACTCGACGCAATGTTGCTGGCCGACGTCGACGAGTCCTCATCTTCGGACCCCGACGTCGCGATGTCACTCGACGACCAAGACGCGGCCATGGCTCTCCTCTCCCTTGCAACTACCACCCCTCCCATTCCTATCCATGTCCCTACCTCCGAGGAGCTCGACGCCGTGTTCCAGCAAGCTCTGACCAAGTGCGCCGCGGCTGGGGTCTCTCCTCACGACGTCAAGGTCGAGCTTTCTGATGAAGACTACGAGCTGTTTGAACGCGCCTGCGCGCCTGTTGACCTCACTTTGGATTTCCCGCTCACCGGTCTGTTTGCCCTCGCCTCCGCCGCGGCCACCGTCTCCCCAATGGACGTCAAGTCCGATTCCACCGCCGAGGTCTTCGGCGACGACGACGCGGCCCAGCTGCTCCTCGCACTCGGCGCGACCGTCCCTCCTCCCTCAGACTTCTTCGCACCTCCTGCCGCGGCGTCCAGCGCGGACGTTGGGGCGTCTTCGGAGGCTGCTGTCGCTGAACCGCATATGCGGATCGCGACGCGGCCGATGAAGGCGCTCCCGCGTTCTCGGGCGCTGCGCAGGAGTGCCCGTCTGGCGGAGAAGCAGGCCTCTGGCAGTGCCAAGTCGTTGTAGTCTGTTCTCGGTTTTCGTCGGACTCGGCTCGTATGTCGTTGTACTCCCATTTTGTGTTGTTCCTGGATTGGCATTTGCATCTAGACTTGTAACATCTCGTGTGTGTGTTTCTATGATTTCTCGGGTTTTTCGGTGGTCGTTGTCTCTGGATTTTGTCTTAGTCTTGGGTTCTCGCCGGACCTCATGTCCCCATAGATGGAGCTTGGTTTTGTCTACGCCTGGTATTTGTAGAGCCCCTTTTAATACACCAGAATTTCTATCATCGAGCTCCTCGTGTGCTTGGGCCCCGACCGAAAGACTCCGTTGGCAGCTCCGATATTCCAATAGTACTCCAGTGCCATTTGTGCACATCAACCATCCCAAATGCCTGCGCGATCAAAGACACTCAACTTTCCTTTCAAAATATGCATTGTGTTCCGTCCAAGTCATGTGTGAGGCAATAAACACATGCAGGATACGCTACGCCTTCACAGCAGTAATGCCAGCCTCCTTGAGCTTCGCTATGAGCTCGTCCACACTCCCAACCTTGCACACCCAGTTAGAATGTAAGAGCGTTGAAGTAAATGAGAGCATACCTTTGCCCCACCAATACGTTTTGGGGGCTCTGCGACCTTGATAGTCTCCAGTATGGGAGTCAGGTCGACTGACAAGTCAGCAGGAGTCAACTTCTCGATGGGCTTCTTCTTCGCCTTCATAATGTTGGGTAGTGACGCGTAACGAGGTTCTGCCAAGGAACGTGAGACGCGTCATTTTGGACAGATATCATGTTACACTCACCGTTCAACCTTGTGAAGGACACCCGAATGCATGTATGCAGTGAGAACGGGGATGAAAGTGCGCACGAGACCATACGGACACTCACCGGAGGTCCGTGGTCACAATCAACGGCAGCTGGCACTTCAGCTCCTCCAAGCCCCCGTCAATCTCCCTCGTCACCTCCGCCACCTTCGCCTTCGGGTCGACGACGAGTTTGCTCGCGAACGTCGCCTGCGACCAGCCGAGCAGCCCCGCGAGCATCTGCCCCGTCTGCCCCGCGTCGTCGTCGATCGCCTGCTTGCCCATGATCACCAGGTCGACGCCGTCCTTCTCGCGCGCGATGAGCGCGCGGAGCGCCTTCGCGACCCCGAGGGGCTCCGGGGCGGGCGCGGCCTCGGGGACCTCGACGTGGATGCCGGCGTCGGCGCCCATGGCGAGCGCGGTGCGGAGGACGTCCGCGGCCTTGGGCGGGCCGATGGTGACGACCTTGATCGACTTGACCTCGTCCTTGAGCTTCTCCCGTAGCCGGACGGCCTCCTCGACGGCTGCGGGGCGCGTTCAGGGACGCGTGCGGGGGTGCGGGAGGCGGACGGACGCACCGATTTCGTCGAAGGGGTTCTGCGGGACGGCGGGGGCTCAATAGGGGCGCGCACGACGGGGCTGAGGAGGACGCACCATTGAGTGCTTGACGTTGAGGTCAATGCCCTTCTGGTCCGGGTTCACGCGAATCTTGACGGCATAGTCTACGGTCCTGGAGGTCGTATGGATGAGGAGAACGCGCGCGGGACGAGGCTTGGACAGACGTACCGCTTGATGGGGACGAGGATATTGAGCAGACGGACTGGGGAAGGTCTCATGGTGGTGGGTCGGGCAAACGAATGGCGACGTGTGCCGCCGCCGTCTTTGACATCACGAAAACGGGGGCGAAGTGGTAAGACGCCCGATACTTCCCTATCTAGGAAGTGACGTAATCCCTTCCTGATGGCATTATAATCCATTGTAACAGCCCCCAATCGTACGGCTCGGGGCGATTATTGTATCAGTTCGGCGTACCCTTGCATGTACATTGACATATCTCGATAATGTGATGCTGTCCCTGTAAGTTACTTGTAAGATCCGATAGATATAGGGTGGAGATAGCAACGCTAGGCCGAGCCTTCTGTGTGCTAGAAGAGAATACCGAGGTTTTGAATGAGCTTACCCGACATTGTGACGTATTGAGCATGTGTCTGCTATCATTGCGGACCTACCACGCACCCATTATACAAGTGTAGTTATCGGCGTCTATGACCGGCGCCGTCGCTCGACACGTCGCGACGCGTCGGCTGGCAGCTTACGAGGATGCATCGCGGACGTTGACTACATCCTCCTCCACCCTTACCTTCCACACTCCTCGCTGCTCTGTCACTTTTTGCGGACCTCTCGTTTATCAGAAATGCTACTCTAAGTTCTTGGATCACTGTCCTTCCAGGAGCTCGAGTCGGAGCTCGAGAACGCGCGTGCGCCGCTGCTTGAAGAGAGCACTTTGGGGTGAGTCTCTTCCACAACTACTCGCGCTGCCCTCCCCGCCAATTCCTTTTCTCCTGGCTCGTCGCCTAGGGACGGCGTGGCACGGACGAGCTCATTCCCATACCCTGTGCGACGTCTAAAACATTGCCCTGCTAGCTTGCCACTCCGTGCGTAGTTCTAAACAGCGGACCTAAGCCCCCGAATGGCGAATACGCTGATCTTCGCCGAGCCAAGCTGCAACCTGTACGGCCGGTGCGGGAGTAGCGCGGAGCACGCCGCGACTGGTCGAAAAAGTGCGTTGCGGGCCACAAGTTCGGACGGGTCGGGGCAGGCTGCCACAGGGAGCTAGAAGGCGAGCCGCCACTTGCCCTCATCTGCATCCTCGCCTGCACCACTGACCACGACCTCGCCCACGCCGCCACCTTCACTCTCACCCTCATGGCCTCATCCTCAAGGCCTCACCTTCGCCTTCGCCCTCGTCCTCGCCCTCGCCCGTGCCCGGCCCTCTCGACCTTGCCCGTGCTGCTGGCCTCGCTCTGCACTAACTCCCCCACACCCGCACCCGCACTCTCCACATCGCTATGCCCCATCGAACCGTCAGCCCATCAATACCCTCAAGGGCCCCTCGTCTCGCCTCCGCATTGCCTGTGTCAGCCCATGTCTCGCCCCGTCCGTGCCGTTCATGTCTCGCCCGTCTCACTCGCGTCATCTCAAACGACGCGCGCGAGCTACCGCCCACAGACGTCGAGCGCACCAGCCCCGAAGCGACAGGCATCGCAGCCAAACGACCCCCCGACCTGCTCATGCTTGTACGACGGACGCTCGCGCTGGACGTGCTCGCGGTGCTGCACACGCTCGAGGGATGCGTTCGGCTCCCGCTCAACCATGGCGTCTACGACGTGCAGAACGACCAACCTATCGCTGCTCTCCTCGCTCTCGCTGTCCTCACCCTCATACACCTCCCCCGGAGCTTGAACACGACTGTCGGATCAAGTCAGGAGAAGGAGAGGTTCACTCAGGTGCGCAGTTTTCTCGATATCGCCCGTGCCCGCACCGTCTCCTCTTTCGAGAACCAAACTCGCCAGCGGTGATAAGTGCGTTTCTTCTCCCCCTCCCCCTCGCTATATCCCACAACGGCCATGGGAGGTTTAAAAGTGTGTCTGGGACGAACCCCTAGTCGTGGTCAGACGTCATCGGTGGGGAGATTAGAATCCGGGTGAGTTCTCCGCTTTGTCCTCCTGTGCTCTGCGTCTTGCCTACCGCCTCCCAAGGTCTCGGCCACACCACCAACCCCATCCCCACAACGAGCATGTCCCAAAGGACGTGCACGGAACGGTCGTTTCACTGGCACGGTCATGTTGCGATGTTGCTGCCGCTGTGTCGCACATCGCCTGCCTGCCGCCTCTGCCCATGGTGCGATTGCCCGCGTCGTGCCCACCTCGCCCACGTCTCGCCCACGCGCCGTCCGTATTGCCCCCGCGTCACCACATCGCCCGCCTGCGTCATCTGCGTCACCCACCTCGCCCACCTCGCTGCCTTGCCTGCCTGACCCATCTCACCTTTACCTGCCTCGCCGCCTCTACGTCACCCACCTCGTCTCCCCCTAACCCGATGGTTCCTCTCCCCGCTCTTTACATTACAAACTATTCTACCACACCATTGTTCGACAGATCAAGACTTCAATGTTGGACGATGAGCGGCCCGACCATTTGTTGGCTTTGTCACGGACAAAGTACGTTGTTGCTCTCGTCATCTGTGTGGATTGCACTAATATTGCACGCTAGGGAGTGTCTTGGAGAGCAATGGGATGACGACGAGAACAACACCAGCAGCCCTGAGGGTGATCGCCGTCCCTCAATGGCGTCACGCATGGTTGCTCAGGGCAAGGCACGGAAGTGTGCGTCTGCGTAACGCGTGGGGCCCATGTGGGTCGCAGGATCTGTGGCTGCTTGCTGGTCGGGGTCGGCAGATGTACCTTAGCCTCGACTCTAATGCATGCCACTCTCGTTGTGCTTCGTTATGAGAGTCCGTAAATATTGGGTTTTCATTCATTATCCCACGCTGGGGACTCTACCTATGCACTACCAACCCCTCCCAAATCTCCACCAATCTACGCACTCATTGGGCTACTGACCATGTACACAATGTTGCTGTAAGACAGGATGGATTATAAGTTTGCACCATCTCTGATAGCGTGCAAGGTGCACAATACTTGGGTACATTGGGAGAGTATTGGCATGTGATTTCAAGCTTCAAGCGTGCATGATAGTGGCACTATCAAGCGCTGTAATATTGCACCCATTCCATTTGTTACAAGTACCTTCCTTCGGATTATGTACAGATCTCTACCCGTGGCAATCCCTGCTGAAAACTGCCCCTTTTTCGTGATGGAGCGACCCAGTCCGAGTCGGACCCGACGCAAGCGGAATCACGAGTGCGGGTTTCGCGCGCCTCTTTCGCGGCCGCTCTCGAAATGGCACCCGACGTGTCATGTCGCGAGCAACACAATGAGTGGTCTGATTCAACGGAAACTAGGTACGTTGTACATCGTGTGCTACGTCTGCTCTAGTCACGCACAGATTACACTCGGGGTAGCCATTGGGGTGGATGAGAATCAAGACGCATGGGAGCCTCTCCTTCCTGAACCGGAGTAGCAGACAACACCGCTGAGTGCCGAATCGCCTTCATGGCTTTCTGAGGTTCGCATTGCGCAGAAATTACAGGGACCTCTACCACCATCCGCGAAAGCTCTTCATCTTCCATGGAGCGAGGTGGAAGAGGCCTTCCTTCCCCGAATGCAATCTGGGGATCAACGCGACCTAAGGACCTCACCCATTGCGCCACGGCCGCAAGGGAGACTCTGACTTCCCATGAACCACCTTCCTATAGAGGAGCGAGTTACGGTCAGGAAGAAAGACCTTCAAGGCAAGATGGCCGAAAGCTTACTGTGATGGTCTTGCATAACGCCGCCTGAATACCAAACGCTAGCAAATAGCCGGCAGCGTGATCCAGTGCTTGCATAGGGAGCGGCCTCGGAGGCTCAAACTCCGCTCCGGTGAAGGCCGCGTATCCCTCTGCTTCGGCCACGTTGAATCCGGTAGCCGTTTGAACGAGTGAGTCAAACTGTAGAAGACTTTTCAGCGTTTCCATGACACGGAAACTGCGGAACGGAGTACGTACGCCGCGGCGTTCCTTCCAAGGACCATCCCAGCCATACGCGGTCAAACTGGCATATACAATACCAGGTCGTGCTCGTGCGACATCTTCGACGCCGAACCCCTTGTTTGCTAAACCAGCCGGGCGGTAAGCCTGCAGGAAAACATCGCTGTCGCGAATGAGATATGACAGCTGTTCCCGATCCTTGGTGGCATTGAGGTCAAGCTGAGTAGTGCGTTTGCCACGGGAGGTATCGATGTCGAGAAGAGGGAGTGCTGGTAGACTGGGGGATGTGATCCAAAGGACGTCTGCACCGTGCGCTACAAGATCTTGAGTGGACATAACGAGAAATAAGAGGCGCATGGAACTGACCAGCAAGTGTTCGTCCGCATACAGGACCGGCGAGTACCCGTGTTAGGTCCAGTACTCGAATACCTTGGAGAGGACGAGCTGCATCCGCCTTTGCTTCTCGCTTTGGTGCGTCTCCAACTCTAATGAGCACAACAGGCGGGGTATCGATGAGTACTTTGGCCTGAGGATGCGTGTCCCACTCCGCAAAGGACCGTAGGGCTGTGGCCACCGCTTTCTGTGACGAAGCTTCTGTCTCGAATTCGACGGCGTCCCACTGCAGAAGTGCTTTTGCGACCGACTCCCTTGAAGGTTCACACCCAAGGATGTTCAGGATTCCCTGTTTGTGACTACAACACATGAGAAACTGGTGCGGAGGATTCGGAGGAGGTGCATACTGCGGGAAGTTGGTGTGGATTCTAACATGGCCGTCGTTGTTTGTGGCGTACAAACCTGCGAGAGGCTCGAATAAGGCGTTGTCATTATTCGACCGACCTTGTAGGGCATAATACGCTTCACTCTCTACGGGTAAACAAGGTTAGTGGTGATCTGGGCGGAGGAGAGACTCTACTCACTAAATTCGATGACGGCATGACGAGCATCTACATGGACTGTCTGCAATGCTCCTGTTCTCAGTTGATGGAAATGCGCCGCTGCCAAAGCCGACAAGCCGATCGAGCTCTGTGGAAGTGCTAAGGATCAGGTCACTCGGAGAAGCTTCAGATGAGCTCGGTATACCTGTGCGACAGTGCCAAGCTTGAATGAGGAGTTGACTGCGGGATCTGGTCTCTCGCTGAGATGGAGGTGGGCCAATGCCTCGGGCAGAAGTCCAAGAGACCGCCAGAGCGAGTCTGTATGGCTGCGAACCGCCATGATAAGGCTCATAAGACGGGAGAAACCTTGCGCACGATGACTCCAGCATATAAACCCGTGGTGGTCTCCGCACCCACCCGGACGTCACTCAAGCTCCCGCTCCAATACTTCGGGAATCGGCGCTCCGAGTCCGACGGCACCCTCGTCCCGCAAGTGCAAGAAAACTGTTTTGGCTTTAAAATCTTGTAGTTGACGTGCAAGTCGTGCGGAAAAGACATCGGAGACGAAGACGAGAGTGCGATCGCGCGTTCCGGGTCTGCTGTGAGCCGCCGAGTGCGTTCCGGGTGCCAATCATGCTCAGAAGATTACGAGGTTTCGAGCGCCGATTAAAGATTGGCGGAGGAAATCTGGCGGAGATATTTTCTGTCAAAGTCCGCCTGCTCGCCGTATTCGCCCGGTGGGCCTTTCCGGCGTCGACGCACACTTCCTCCTCTACGACCTCGATGGTGACAAGCACGCTCTCGGCCTCACTTGGGCGTGCGCTTCGCAGCGCAGCGCGCTCTCCCGTACGTTTCGTTTCGTTTACGCGCGAACCCGCTCTCTGACACCGTACACCTCAGCGCCGCCCATTGCGATCGTTCGCGACTGCAGTCAACTACCCCCAGCTCCAGACGACGACACTCTCGAATGGTCTCACTGTAGCGACGGAGAACCATCCTCATGTGCAGACGGCGACGGTGGGCGTGTGGATTGACGCGGGGTCGAGGGCGGAGACGGATGCAACGAACGGTACCGCTCACTTCCTTGAACACATGGCGTTTAAGGGCACCAAGCGTCGCTCACAACGCGACCTTGAACTCACCGTGGAGGGCCTCGGAGCACACCTGAACGCGTACACGTCGCGCGAGCAGACTGTGTACTACGCCAAGTGCTTCTCGAAGGACGTCCAGAAGAGCGTTGACATCATCAGCGACATCCTCCAGAACTCGACCCTCGAGGAGGGCGCTGTCGAGCGGGAGCGGGACGTCATCCTGCGGGAACAGCAGGAGGTCGACAAGCAGATGGAGGAGGTTGTTCTCGACCACCTGCACTCCATTGCGTTCCAAAGTGGGTCATGTCCGCAACGTCACCTGGCGCTCCGTCTAACTCCCTTCAGGTCAGCCTCTTGGCCGTACCATCCTCGGACCTAAGGCGAATATTCTCTCCATCAAGCGCGACGACCTCGCGTCCTACATCAAGACCAACTACACTGCTGACCGCATGGTCCTTGTCGGTGCCGGCGGTGTCGACCACGATGCGCTCGTCAAGTACGCCGAGTCTGCTTTCTCCTCCCTCCCCGTCTCCCCCAACCCCATCCCCCTCGGTCGCCTCGCGCACCCCAAGACGCGCTTCGTCGGCTCCGAGGTTCGCGTCCGAGACGACACCCAGCCCACAGCGCACATCGGTGTCGCCGTTGAGGGTGTTGGCTGGAGCTCGCCCGACTACTACCCCATGCTCGTCATGCAGAGCATCTTCGGTAACTGGGACCGCTCGCTCGGCGCCGCGGGCCTCATGTCGTCACGCCTCTCGCACATCATCTCGTCCAACAACCTCGCGAACAGCTTCATGTCCTTCTCGACCTCGTACTCGGACACCGGCCTCTGGGGCATCTACCTCGTCACCGAGAACTTGATGAACATGGACGACCTCCTCCACTTCACCCTCCGCGAGTGGACGCGCATGTCAATGGCGCCCACCGAGGTCGAGGTCGAGCGCGCCAAGAGCCAGCTCAAGGCGAGCCTTCTCCTCACCCTCGACGGCTCCACCGCTATTGCCGAGGACATCGGTCGCCAGCTCGTCACCAGCGGCCGCCGCATGACCCCCAAGCAGACCGAGTTCCTTGTAGACTCTGTCACCGTCGATGACATCAAGCGGGTGGCCAACAAGTACCTCTGGGACAAGGACGTACGTGCTTCCTTCTCGCTCTCGTCTTTTCCATAGCTCACCTCCCTTGTCTAGTTCGCGCTCGCCGCGGTCGGCCCCGTTGAGGGTCTCCTCGACTATAACCGCATTCGCGCCGATATGTCCTCGCTGCTCTACTAGAGCGGTGCTGCACCACGTGCGATGGGCGTCGTGTCCTCGTGTAGCTATCGTCGTAATGCTTATTGGCAGCTTAGCACGTAGACTATAAAAGTATCTACACTTTTCCCTCTAGACGAACGCAGAGCTGCCTTTGGCGACAATCTGGAGTGCCTCCGATCACACGACTTGCCGCAGGGATTGATGACATTCCCTCAAGCGCGTATGGCGTGGACTAGACTGAAACAAGCAGTAAATGAGAAAAACCTGAGGCTTTGAGGAGGGCGCTGGAATCTTCAGCCCTCATTGCTAGCGCAGTCGAATATCGAAACAGCGACGAGAGTAGATGTTTCCCCTACATAGATTGTCCTTGGGTTGCCCTTGGCTGATTCGTCACTCGCTCCAAGTTCACACGTAAATTCATGACCAAATGATCTGATACAGAGGGGAGAATCCACAACCCAACAGTACATGTAGATACTCAAAGCCTAGCGTCCACGACATGATCCCAAGACAACGACCACCAAAAAACCCGAGAAATCATAGAAACACACACACGAGATGTTACAAGTCTAGATGCAAATGCCAATCCAGGAACAACACAAAATGGGAGTACAACGACATACGAGCCGAGTCCGACGAAAACCGAGAACAGACTACAACGACTTGGCACTGCCAGAGGCCTGCTTCTCCGCCAGACGGGCACTCCTGCGCAGCGCCCGAGAACGCGGGAGCGCCTTCATCGGCCGCGTCGCGATCCGCATATGCGGTTCAGCGACAGCAGCCTCCGAAGACGCCCCAACGTCCGCGCTGGACGCCGCGGCAGGAGGTGCGAAGAAGTCTGAGGGAGGAGGGACGGTCGCGCCGAGTGCGAGGAGCAGCTGGGCCGCGTCGTCGTCGCCGAAGACCTCGGCGGTGGAATCGGACTTGACGTCCATTGGGGAGACGGTGGCCGCGGCGGAGGCGAGGGCAAACAGACCGGTGAGCGGGAAATCCAAAGTGAGGTCAACAGGCGCGCAGGCGCGTTCAAACAGCTCGTAGTCTTCATCAGAAAGCTCGACCTTGACGTCGTGAGGAGAGACCCCAGCCGCGGCGCACTTGGTCAGAGCTTGCTGGAACACGGCGTCGAGCTCCTCGGAGGTAGGGACATGGATAGGAATGGAGGGGTGGTAGTTGCAAGGGAGAGGAGAGCCATGGCCGCGTCTTGGTCGTCGAGTGACATCGCGACGTCGGGGTCCGAAGATGAGGACTCGTCGACGTCGGCCAGCAACATTGCGTCGAGTTCCAATGCAAAGGCGTCGATCTCTTCGTCGGTCATGAGACAGTCCACGGCAAGAGATTCACTGGTAGAGGTCGATTGGGCGTCCATGGTACGCGGGATCTCGACGTCCATCGCAGGGTCTTCGCGCTCGTCAACATTCATGGGAGGGCGTCAAAAGGTACATCCAAGAGAGAGGGAGAAAGGTCGCCAGAGAGGGTGAGAGAAGCTAGCAGA